>NC_061509.1:4153221-4311477 GCF_022539505.1 Lolium rigidum | reverse complement strand
TGATGTTAAAATTCCTGGATTAGAGGTTTTATGTGATTTATATGCGATCGATCATGATTTTGCTGAGCCGTACCGCTTGTGTGTTATGGGTAAAGCATGGGAAAAGTATCACATACAAGATGGGTTCTTGTTTAGAGCTAACAAACTATGTGTTCCAGAATCGTCTGTGCGTTTGCTCTTATTGCAGGAATCACATGCTGGAGGTTTGATGGGTCACTTTGGGCGTGAGAAGACGCTACTCATGCTAGCTGACCACTTTTATTGGCCAAAGATGAGGCGGGACGTGGATAGATATGTGAGGAGATGCATTACTTGCAACTAATCCAAGTCCAAGTCGAAGCCTCACGGTTTGTATACTCCTTTACCGGCACCTACTACCCCATGGAAGGATATTAGTATGGATTTTGTGTTGGGTTTGCCGCGTACTAAGAGAGGCCATGATTCTATATTTGTGGTAGTGGATAGATTTTCTAAGATGTCCCACTTTATTGCCTGCCACAAGAGCGACGATGCGTCGCATATTGCTAACCTGTTTTTCGGGGAGATTGTTCGACTACATGGAGTCCCGAAGACTATTGTTTCGATCGTGATGTGAAGTTCATGAGCTACTTCGGAAGACACATTGGGGAAAGCTAGGGACGAAGCTACCGTTCGATACTACTTGTCATCCCCAAGCCGATGGTCAAACTAAGGTGGTGAATCGAACCTTGTCACAACTTGTTGAGATCCATGATCAAGAAGAACTCGAAGGAGTGGGAAGAGTGTTTGCCGCATGTAGAGTTTGCTTACAACGGGCGGTGCATTCTACCACGGAGCTGTGTCCTTTTGAGGTGGTGTATGGTTTCAAACCCATTACTCCACTTGATTTGTTGCCTTTGCCCATACATGAGAGAGTTAATATGGAGGCATCCAAGAGGGCAGATTTTGTGCGTAAGATCCATGTGAAGACTAAAGAGTTGATCGAGAAGAAAGGCAAGAGCAATGCTGCAAGGATGAACTAGAAGCGCAAAGAGATGTTGTTCAAGCCTGGTGATATGGTCTGGGTACATTCTCGCAAGGATAGGTTCCCGAAGCTGCGGAAGTCTAAGTTGAAGCCTCGTGGTGCTGGTCCTTACAAAGTGCTTGCCAAGATCAATGATAATGCATACTCGATAGATCTTCCAGTTGATGAGTTTGGTGTCAGTAATTCTTTCAATGTTGCTGATTTGACACCATATGACGGAGAAGACCTTGGAGCGTCGAGGTCTACGCCTTTTGAAGGGGGAGGGGAGATGATGAGGACATCCCTACTACACCACTACCTCCGTCATTGATAGATGAAGATGAGCTTCGTTGTGAAGCTCAAGTCCGATGAAGTTCGGATTGGACCAATTACAAGAGCTCGTGCGAAGCTACTTAAACAACAGGTGAACTTGTTTCTAAACGATACTTTGATTGATGAGAACTTTATACTTCCTAAGTCCTATTACTTATGTATCATCAGGTATCAAGAGGAGACGAGCATCGCACGAGGAGAGAAGCGACTGGACATGAAGACGGACGTCAAGATGGACGTGAAGCTGGACATGGAGCTGGACATGAAGATATCTCATGGACGCGCGAGGAGGAGCGGGAGGAATGCGCGAGAGGAGAAGACGACGTCCGGGCCGGTCCAGGCACCCGGTCCGACCGGACCCCGACCGGCCAGCCCGGTCACAGAGCCCGGTTGACCGGTCGCCAACCGGCCGCCAACCGGATATGAAGCATCGTACCGGGCAACAACCGGCAAGTTGCGAAGTTTCGGTTGCCGCCCGGTTGACCGGACCACGAGCCGGCCCGCCCGGTCCACAGCCCGGTTGACCGAATTCCAGACCGGACCAGTCCGAGTCTGTCTCGACCAGATCTATTCTGGGTCGGTTATTCTTGTATCTTTTCGACCAGAACTCGTCCCGGACACCTATATAAGTGCCCAGGACGCCCCTAGCTGCTTTAGACCACGTTTAAGATAAACCCTAGTTCTTAGTTGTTTGCTCTAGCAAAACTATTGAATCCCTACACCATATTGCTTGATATTGTGTAGATCCTGAAAAAGTCTTGTGTGATCTGCTGTTCCATTGGGAATTAGACGGTTGCAACTTACCGCTTCGTGGTCGGCGGCTACGTGCGCAAGTGTGTGGAGTTGCGAATATCTTGCAGGGTTGAGAGCTGTTGCATTGGCGACAGGGACCAATCGAGAGATCTCGTTGCGTCATACAAGTTATCATCCACTCCATCGTCGTGTTTCTCCGCTGCCATCTCCCCGTGATCATCATCACCACCGTTGCTTACTGAGAAGATCGGGCCACCCCTTATCAGGATGAGAGGTAGCTAGAGTTTGGGGAGAGGGGGCTTGGGCGCCGGCCAACTAGGGCTGCGGCAAGGGTGGCAAGGTGTGGCCGGCCCCTCCCTATTCTCCTCATTATATAGGTGGAAATCCCCAAGAGTTGTAGTCCAAGTCTTCGAATAAGACCCCAACAACAAAACCTCCCATAGGTGGGAAACCTACTCAAGGGGGAAGTCCTACCCAAGGTGGGACTCCCACCTTTCCTTTAGGTGGGGTGGCCGGCCACCTATGGTGGAGTCCACCTGGGACTCCACCCCTTAGGGTTTGACCGGCCATGCAAGGTGGAGTCCCTCCGGGACTCCACTTTCCATGGTGATTTCTTCCGGACTTTTCTAGAACCTTCTAGAACCTGCCATAAATGCACCGGATCATTTCCAAACTTGGAATATGACTTCCTATATATGAATCTTATTCTCCGGACCATTCCGGACCTCCTCGTGATGTCCTGGATCCCATCCGACACTCCGAACAAAACTTCGAACTCCATTCTTTATTCCATATCTACTTAAACGACATCAAACCTTAAGTGTGTCACCCTACGGTTCGCGAACTATGCAGACATGGTTGAGACTTCTCTCCGACCAATAACCAATAGCGGGATCTGGAGATCCATAATGGTTCCCACATATTCAACGATGACTTTAGTGATCGACTGAACCATTTACATACGATACCGATTCCCTTTGTCACGCGATATTCTACTTGTCCGAGGTTTGATCATCGGTATCTCTATACCTCGTTCAACCTCGTCTCCTGACAAGTACTCTTTTACTCGTACCGTGATATGTCATCTCTTATGAACCATTCATATGCTTGCAAGCTAATTAGACGACATTCCACCGAGAGGGCCCAGAGTATATCTATCCGTCATCGGGATGGACAAATCCCACTGTTGATATGCCTCAACTCATACATTCCGGATACTTAATCCCACCTTTATAACCACCCATTTACGCAGTGGCGTTTGATGTAATCAAAGTACCCTTCCGGTATAAGTTATTTACATGATCTCATGGTCGAAAGGACTAGGTAACTATGTATCGAAAGCTTATAGCAAATAACTTAATGACGTGATCTTATGCTACGCTTAATTGGGTGTGTCCATTACATCATTCACATAATGACATAACCTTGTTATTAATAACATCCAATGTTCATGATCATGAAACTATGATCATCTATTAATCAACAAGCTAGTTATACAAGAGGCTTACTAGGGACTCCTTGTTGTTTACATAACACACATGTATCAATGTTTCGGTTAATACAATTATAGCATGGTATGTAAACATTATCATAGACACAAAGATATATTATAATAACCATTTATTATTGCCTCTTGGGCATATCTCCAACAGTATCAGGGTGCACAACTTTACACACGTACCAACCAAATCTTAATGCCAGGACCATTAGCTCGCTTCCTTGGAAAGCCGGCAGAGGGTGGTTGACCACGACCTTTACCTTACTGTCGCCTAGACCATGAGTCACGCTATAATGATTGTTCAGTCGTAAAGGATCAAGTCCTGAAGTCGATCCTTAAGGATGTGAGCCGAGGTGGGTTTCACCAGAGGCCGCAACCCCCAACCACCACGACCACGCTTACCTACCTGTTATGGTATGCACCTTTTCACAAACGTTTTCGATGCATATGTCAAAATAACGCACAAACTATGTGACTCATGGAATCGACTAGGCAAGTTAGTGAGTCGAGAGGGTACCATAATAGGGCCTCATATGGTTGTACGCTCGGTCTTGGTTCAAGATGCGAGAACTCGGATCCTAGGGTTGGAAGAAATGAAACAATCCACCACATCTCAAATGTGGTCTCTCGTCTAAGCCTTTAGTCATGTTTAACAACATCTCTACACTTACCACGTCAACCTGTCATGCTAGTTTAATTTCATTGTAAGGCTCAAGTCGAAGATCGGATTAAAAGGGTAGCAAACTAAGCATGGCTAAGCATAAATATATAAAGGCTCTAGCGATGTACACATGCCAAATCTAGTTGTGCTAGGAGCAGTGAATCAGTGATTTGAGACTACAAGGGTAGAACATGCAACAGATAGGATAACTCTATCTATTGATAAAATACCGTTGAATCGTATGCAATATGTAGGAACCAGAGATAAAAGCATTTCGAAACCATAGATGAACCAGGTTAGGCCTTGCATTTTTTCCTGAAAAAGAAACATGAAATCTTCAGAGATCTTGTGCTTAACTTGTTTGTCGATGAACCAGTATTGTTCTTCGGTGTTGTCGATCTTCGTCATATCAGACTTATGCTCTATCGATCGCGAAGAAGCAAACACCGGAAAGATAAAAGAACAATCAACACATGGCCTCGATGCAATGCGCATTCAATAATGATGACATGACATGTTAATAGTAATGAAAGTGATCCTATAACATGCTCATTAATTTAAATAGGGTTGGAATGCATAATACCTTGCAATTACATAAACCCCGCATATTAAAGAAGAGGGTTTATTCGTTCTCCTATTAGGTACAGGGTTCAAAGTTTCTTAACAATGTATGATTTCAATACTAAAGTGTAGATCTCATTTTTCTGAAGATTTTGATATATTATACATATTTTTCGGATTTAAAAAGAAATAGTTATTGATTTTACAAGTTTTATTCAATTTCTGAAATTTTTGGAAAATAATTAAAGTCTGACACCCTGGACCCACGGTTAGGGTTTTATTCATTTAAAGTGAATTTTGGAAAAGATTAAAACTCTGACTAGATGGTCCCACCTGTCATTTTAATATTTACAGAAAATAATAATAAAAAAGAAAGGAAAAGCCACCTGGCAACCGGGTCCCACCGGGTCAACCGCCGGTGGTTGTCCACGGCGTCCTGGCGCCGGCGCCGAGCGGAGCGGGATTTCCCGGCCACGCCTAGACGCGCGACCAGTCGCATTGGACATGCGCCGACGCGGCGAGTCGAGGGGTCGCGGCGCCACCCGAAGGAGGTCGCCGGAGTGGTCGTGCCGGCGAGCAGTGCGGCAGTCGGGCAGGGGTGCGCGATGCAGGGGCGAACTAGAGGAGGAGGGGAATGGTGGGGAGGTCCAGGAGGACCAGAGGCTCCCCGGGATCGCGTGGAGAGGCTCAGCGAGGGTGGGGGAGGTCGGACGGCGACGAGGCAGTCGTCGGCGTCTTCGCCGACCGCGGGGAAGACGAGGTCATGGCGGCCGATTCTGGGGCTCCCCGGCCGATTCCTTTTGCAGAATGGGCGAGGACGAAGAGACGGTGACGATGGTGTGGCGGCTTGGCTCGCCGGAGCTCCAAACGCCGGCGATGGACGGCATCTGCGGCCGGGTAGGGTTTCGGGGCGCTGTTGAAGAAGGAGAGAGAGCGCCAGGGAGGAAAGTGAGGGCGAGAGGGGGAGGCGTCCAGGGTGACTCACGTCCTCATCCATTCGCGAGGGCGGCAGCAGGAGGTGGCCGCGGGAGGCAGCGGAGCTCGACACGCAGGTGCCTGCCTGGGCACGAGGAAGAAGACAACGTCCACGTTTTGCAAATACCCCCCCTGCTTTTGCAGATTTTCCAGAAAACTTCAAAACAGAGACAAATCAATTCTATTTTGGGGCATTTTTGCAACCCTTTAGAGATCAAAAATAACTTAAACGTTGTACAAATATTGTGTGGCATTATTTAACTATTTCTAAAATGCCACACATCATAAATTTTAAGGTTTGAAACATTTGAAAGGCATTTTAAATAGAGAAAGACTTGCATAAACCTAGGGTTTCCATTATTAATTTTCTTAATGTAATTTATATGATGCTCATGGTGCACAAAACAACCCTAATTATGGTTAGCTAAAACAGGGCCGTTACAAGCGCCGCGCCGGACCTATCTTCTGATCCTACGGCCCCTGGACGGAGTACCACGAGCGACCGTCGCCTAAACGCTCAAGCCAACGCTGAACCCCGGCCTCACTTCTCGCACGGTGCCGGGCGATTACACATGTCGAGCGAGGCCGCCGCCGCCGTATGGGAGGCCCTCATTGCTCCCTCCGCCCACATGAGGTATATGAAATTGCTGACATACACCACCGGCCCAATAACATCTAGAAAAATTATCACATAACTACCAAGTCACAACTCACAACATGACATTTAATGGTAGAAAATAAGTGCTAAGCATTTTGTTCCGAAGGCCACATACTGTCATAAATCCCATAAACTGCATTCGCAGCTCTAAGCATTTTGTTCTGAAGTCCATAAAACTTGAAGTAGCGTTCTCATAACATGTTTAACCTAACCTAACTGAATGCCCCAATCTAAATACAAAACGGTGCATCTAAATCTGGTATGGTTCATCAAAAGTACCTTGCGTTGGTTCTCGATTTTCATCTGTCATATGCAGAAAATGAGCATGCTCATTGATAAACTTAGATGCAGTTAGATGATACACGTACATGCAATACGATTACTACATTGATCAAATTTACCAGTGCTTAGAGCTCCCTTTTTTCGCTGCAATTTTTTTCCTCCCATCTTCTTATTTGAACCATTGTTGGTTAGATCTCTAATAACTGGGGTAAACTCCGTCACCGGAGGTTCAGATGCATTATCTTGACCCCTCATCTGGTAGAAATAATGGGAATAAGACAAACATAGACAATACATATAAAGAGACTTGACATATTAGAATTATTCGTTCGTTCAGATGATCAAGAGACTACCTGTATCAGAATTCACGGCTATCCATGGCTTCTTTCGGATTCTTCTTACTCCTCAGCAGACAATCGACCATAGCAACTTAGCTTCGTGTCATTTGCAGCTTTGTCACTTGTATTTTTAAACGGGGTACGCTCCACCGGTGAAGATTGCCCAACATTCTTCTGTTTCCTTATCTTACCAACGGGAGATTATGAACCTCGAGCATGAAGACTACAACTTTGAAAAGACAAATAACCTGAGTAGAGCGTAACGTGGGTGGCGATTGATGCTTGGCTCGAAGAAGGCGAGAGAGACGCGATGAAGCGGCGAAGACAATAGAACAATCGATGTTGGACTGATTGATCCTTGGCTCGAAGAAGGCGGAGGCGATTGATGCTTGGCTCGAAGAAGGCGAGAGAAAGGGTGATGAAGCAGTGAAAATAATAAAGCGATTGATGTTGGACGTGATTGTTTTCCTGATTGATGCTGGAGGGGCATGTTTCCTTGTGAAAGCAAATTGAGCGTGATTGTTTCCTTTTTTGATGCTGAACGAGATTGCTAGACTTATGTGTTTCCTTATTGTGCTAATTGGATTGATACACAATAAATATGTTTCTATTTTTCCGAGCTACGGAAACAATGTTTGATGCGCTTTTTTTAGGAGATCGACGACTGCGATCTTCTGAATGTTTGATGTCAAACTGACACACCATCCCTAGTTGCAATATAATATTAAAGATATTCCATATGTCATATATTAGGTGATATGCAAACTACACGTCATGACATGATGTGAGATGCAAACAATGATATGGATGGCATATTCATGTTTCTTGCATTTTTCTGATCAAATTTTATCTAGAAAACATTTTATTTTGGGTTATGGTCTGAAAGATATTAATTTTGCAAGATAACACATTTCGTACCATTTTCAGAAAAAACGGGAAAAGAGGGAAACAAATTATACCGAAGAGAAGCTAGCCCAAGGGGCTGGCAAGCGGGCCAGTGAGATGCTGACTGGGCGCTGACGCTGCAGCAGAGGGACCACCGGTTAGGAATAGAAAGATGCAGGGGGTTTTGCGCAAAAGAACAGATCAGATCTAGATCCGGGTATTTCAAACCGAGGGAAACTTAGCCCGAGCGGCTGATAGGTGGGGCTAGACGCCATGTCGGTTGCCGCCATGGAGGTGCTTGAACAGGTCAACGGCGGGCGACCGGTGGTAGCCGAGCACGGCCTCGACGCTGTGGGGCGAAGTGGGACGAGCGAGCAGTGCAGGAAGACGCACCGTGACACGCTGGACCATCTGGTGGTGACGCATCGTCGAGGGTGCACCGGAGCATCACCGGTGGCGAGCTCCTGCGAGGAAAGGCGGAGGTCAAAGTCGCGCGGTAGAGCGGCACGAGGCACCAGGGAGAAGAACGAGGGGGTCATGAGAACGAGGAGACTACCAGGAAGTGGTTGGGCGCGTCGGTGGAGTCGCGGGAGGTCGGATGGCACCGAAATAGTCGACGAGGTGAGTCAGGTTGGCAGCAGGGAAGATGATCGTGGCTACGATTGGGAGCGCCCCTAGCTCGTTTTCTTGCACATGTAGATGGAGGAGAGCGAGGCGGTTCCGTTGGCGGTCTCAGATCATTGGGGGTGGTCGAAGCTGGCGGATCGACGAGGAACTGGGTGCCGGTGTTGGGGTTTTTCCTGATCGGTTTCTTTGCGTTGAGAGGAAGAAGAGAGGGAGAAAAGGTGTGGGTGCTGAGTGGGAGAGATGCTCCCCCGGGATCAGATAAAGGGGAGGGGAGAGGGGTCACGCGCGCGGCGTGGAGGTAGGTAAGCGGGCGACGCTGTTGTCGCTTTCCTCCGCGTGACAGAAGCGCGGAAGAGGGCAAGGGGAAAAGAAAGGAGGGTTCAAACGGGTACGCAGCCAAGAAGTGAGGTGGGCTTGGGCTGCTCGGGATGGTGGCAGGGATGCGGAAGAGAGAGGGGAGAGGTGGGCCAGAGAGAGGCCTAGGGAAGGAAGGGTTAGGGTTTTATTTTAAAAATTCATTTTCTCTTTGGTTTTAAAACTGGTTTATAAATGCTTCTCAAATGAAACCAAAACAGAGCAAAGGATTATTTGTTAATTGTAAATAGAAGGGAAGGTTTTATATAAAGACCATACGAGAGGGGAAAATAAAATAATTTTTATTTAAATAATTTTATTTGGTTAATAACATGGATGTGATGCATGCATGATGATAATTACTTTGGAACGACACAGAAAAAAACAAGCAGCGGAGAAAAATCTAATATATGGAGCTTTTCCGGGTCGTTACACTAGGCTTCCTTGGTCATCTAGTTTCTCTAGATCCATATGACGCCAATGTTTGTTTCAAATTATGGAGTTTATTTTTTAGTATCTAGTGTGTCTTCTTGTTTTTCAGCCCGCAAACATCGCCTCCATCAGCGTATTTGCAGTTTGCGGTTTCCAGGTTATGCTAGAGTTGCTCTAAGCTACCTAGCTTCCACCTTTCATACTTCAACCGATGAAGGAAAACAATTGTCCCAATGCACGCCATAGGATTTCTAATTTTGCGCAACTTTTTGCAGAACCCTTGAAGACAAATTGCGTACTTAAGCCTATTTGACAATTCGTTCACCAAATGAACTGCACACACTAATCCACCAAGAAAGTGACTTCATGATTCATTAATAATGTTGCCAGAATGCAGCAGTTAGCCCAAAGTGGAACCTAATCAATTAATTAATACCGGCTAGTAAAGAAAAGGCACTGGAATACATCGCCAAAGGTTTCATTGGGGTGCAGAATTTGGCTAGGATTCAGATTAGTGGCACCCACATACTGTACCTACTTCTGCATGTTTAAAAGTGAACAAGAGCGTGAAGTAAAGTAGGACATGAAAGACATATCCTGGTACTACAACAAGAAACAATCAACTGAATCAAATGCATAGATAGTAAGAGATCACCGCCCAAATGATGAATGTACTTGTAAGATGATAAGGTTCACAAAATGACCGAGAAGGAAGTTTACAAATGTCAATCTTAAGTAAGTTCTAGCTCTTTCCTAAACCAAAACCACGCAACATCAGTTTGGCTCCTTGCTCTTTACCCCTGACCCTCCACCCAAACCTCCAAATCTCAAACCAAGAACTGAAGGAATAATCTCAAGCACATTCTGAAAGCTCCCCAACCATGCAAGGGGTGTATGGAAATGATTCATATATGCCATTTGAATGTCCCTGATAATAATCCTTTGGGCGTAATTTTCCCAGGTACTGGACTTTTGAGCTATTTAGATGATAAGCCACTCCTTTAAATGATGATACATTCAAGAAAACAATCTCTTTATAGGGGTGAAATCCGAGGATAGAAACACAGCCGTAGTAATTTTCATAATCATCTTCAATATTCAGGACGTTATCGTCATCAGAGTTCCATTCAAAATTGTCACTCCCGGGCAATCCATCTTCATCGTTATCGCCATGTAAGAACCAAGTGTTGCGATCAATTCCCTTGGGCTGATTCAAATATATTGTCCCCCATGGAGTAAGATCAATGTGATGCTTCAACTCCCAAGACATCTGACCACCTGATTCGTTGAGAATCCAAACCCGAAGTTGATATTCGTCGTGGATTGTTGCAAAGTAAACCCCCTTTTCCGATTTCCCAAGACAAGGTTCTGCACGTTTGATTTCCTCGATATCTATTGGCATTTTGGCTAATTGGTACTTTCCATCTTGTAATAACAACCTGCGAAATAAATAAAAGATGTGTGTAAGACCATTTTCAGAGCTAGGATATGATGCAATGTTTGTGCAGAAACATTCACATGTCTACTAATACTAGAATTCAGAAGACAGGCTTGTATAAGCCTTTGCGATGTATATACCTCACAACAAACGCGCCACGGCAATGAACGTAGAGTGCTCCTTCCCAGTACACACCGTAGCGCCACCTCGGCCCCCAGCTTGTTGGTTCCAGCCTATCTAGCCGCACAGAGGCCACTGTCTCAAAAGCCTCGCCTTCACGGACAAACAACCTCTTTTGCCATTGTTTTGTACTAGAGGAGAACACATCCAGCATCCATGAGGATGGTGGCCACTCCACCAATTCATCTGGATCCTCCTGCTTGCCACTACACTCAGTTGGTGACGGCACGAATATTGCTGGTAAGTCATCTTCTTCAATGGTATGTTCCATTGACAATTCCGATGGTCGTTCATCTTCGTGCTCCTCTTCAAAGTTATTGAGTGCCGGAATATCGTCCGGCAACGAGAATAACTCAAGAAGGCAATATGGTCCTGAGAATTGATTTAGCTTTTTAGGCTTGGAAGGCTTCTTGTCGGGTACTTGTTTGACTGGGATGATTTTCTTGGGCACCATTGGAATCGTGAACACTTGATAGTGCGGTGAGACGGCAGGATCAAAGACGAGGTATGTGTTGTAGTTGCGTGCATCGGGGCACGGGAGACGCTCCCACCGTCTCGTGGCGGGGTTAACGACGAAGAAGAACCCCCTCCACTCAGTACCGTAGATAAGAAGGCCGTTGCAGTGATCCAGGATTGGCGCAAAATCCCTGTTGTACCCAGGCAAGAAGCCAAGATCGCCATTGATCAAGGGCCGCTTCGTGGTGGGGCGGGCGAAGAAGCGTGGGCGATTGTAGTCGATGTAGTTGACAAACAGACCGCGCACCGAGCTCGGGAGGATGTGCGGGCGCATCAGCCGATGGGCGTCGACGACGGCGCACCACGCCTTGCGCACACAGCGGGAGGCGGCGAGGTCGCAGGGGTGGAGACGGCCAAGGATGTTGGCGAGCGCGTCGTCGGGCAGGGCTTCCGTCGGATCCATCCTCACGTCTACGGGGGCGAAGATCGACGAGAAACGGCGGCGGACCTTTGGGCAGCTGACCTACTCGTGCGCGGAGATATACAAGGGGTCAAGTGGGCCATGTAGGCCTGGATGCCAGCCGGTCCGAACTAAGCACCGCACAGACACAACCGGGCCATGTTGGCACTAGAACTTATCTCACAGTAAAAAGGGTTGATACTCGAACTGTGCAGCAGGCTCATGGTTCATGGTACCTCTTTTGTGGGCAATCGTGAGAAAGAGTTTTCCTTTGAAAAGGAGGCAAAAACTTGGGCCATCCCCTGCTAGCGCCCACCTTGCGCCCGACTTGGCTGAACTGGTTGATTGGCGAAGGACAAGCTTTTATTAGCCAAAATCGCGTCAGCAGAGCCAAATCCTCGTCGTCGCTGTCATGGTCCTAGTCGGCGAGGGAGGCCCACAACCCAGGCTGCAGCTTCGGAAGATGCACATCCCTGTCGCGATGTCTCGCGCAACCTCACAGCAGCGCCTCGGCCCAGGCTGCGCTGGTGGCAGTAGGAGGTCCCACAGGAGCTCATCCCCACAAGAATGTCGGTGGCCGAGGTGGGTGACATTGGGGCCGACGGGGTATAAGGTGGTGAGGACATCGCAGCCGTCTGGATGGAGAGAGCTCGTCGTGGAGAGATCGGAGCAGTCGCGACGGCAGCATAAAAGATTGGAGATCCGAAGCATGGAGAACAGGGCGGCAGTGGCAACTGGCATTGCCGCAACCATGGTCGCGAGACGTTCCTACATGCCGAGGCAACGAGCGGAAGAGGAGTTCTTGGATAGGAAACCGTGGAGGCGCCTGATGGGAGATCTGCCCGGGGACCTTGTCGCGGGCATGTCGGCAGACTGGCGGGTTCGACATGGACGGTAGGAGCGGCACCGGTGGGCGGCAGACCACACAGTCGCGCCGAACCGGAGGTGGCGGCGGGAACCTATTAGCGCCTTCTCATCACGAGCTCAAGATTGCGCCTCCATGATTTGCTACACATCTCTTCTTTTTCTGTTTGGAGAGCACAAAGAAATTACTGCATTATTCTTCAAATTTCTACACGGGCTCGTTGTTGAAAATTGGATTAACAATTATGCTACATACGATTTATTATATTGTTGGATACCTAGGCGAGTTTCGTTGTAAATGATTTTGGACGAGTTGGCAAAGATATGATCAAAAATAAGATTTTCTTTAATGCTACATATGAATTTTCATAATGTTGGATACGTTGGCGAGTTTTGTTGGAAAAAATATTTTAGTTTATTGACAAATAGATGATGAAATATGTGATTTTATTTTGCTGCTACATAAGAATTTTTGTAATGTTTAATACGTCGGGAGTTTTGTTGGAAAAAATATTTGAGTTTATTGACAAATAGATGATGAAAAATGAGATTTTTATTTCGACGGTACATACGAATTTTCATAATGTTGGGTATGTTGACGAGTTTTGTTGAAAAAAATATTTGAGTTTGTTGACAAAAGATGATGAAAATGACATTTTTTAAATGCCACATTGTTATCACCAGAATTTGACCGAGTCAGAGGTGGGCCGCGATCAAGATGGACTTGAAAAATATACATGGAATAAATACGTGAATCGGTCTGTTATGCAAAGTTTGGGCTAGTTTGCCCGTGTATCTGTAATATAGTAGGATACGTATCGGTTAGTTAGAGTTTGGCTCGTGCACGGTTGGGATTATTCCCACGTTAGAAAGTCTACGGACTATAAATATGTATCTAGGGTTTATGAAATAAACAACAATCACGTTCACCACAAACCAATCTAGGCGCATCGCCAACTCCCTTGTCTTGAGGGTTTCTTCCGGGTAAGCATCATGCTGCCTAGATCGTGCGATCTAGGCAGTACAAGTTTATTCGCTGTTCATGCGTTGCTCGTACTGAAGCCTTTTTGATGGCGAGCAACGTAGTTATCTTAGATGTGTTAGGGTTAGCATTGTTCTTCGTATCATATGCTTTCGTAGTGCAACCCTTAGACATCTAGCCGCCCTTACGCCTATCTTAGGCGTAGGGGCGGCACCCCGCTTGATCTTTATTTAGTAGATCCGATCCGTTATGGTTGCTCCTTGTTCTTCAAGGATTAGTTTAATATCTGCATAGTAGGCCTTACAAAGGGTTGGAGGATCCAGCGGCGCGTAGGGTGTAGTTTGCTAGCCCTAGACAGGACGCTCCGGGGATCAACCTCGTGTTGGTTTTTAGGACCTGTCTAGGATTGGCTTACGATCACCGTGCGCGGTCGCGAGGCCCAATCACGAGTAGGACGTTCCGATTATGCGGTGAAAACCCTAAATCGTCGTAGATCGTTTTAGCTTTATCTTGATCAAGCAGGACCACCATATATTCGTACACCTCGTACGAATCATGGGTGGATCGGCTCCTTGTGCCGATTCACGGGACAACTCGAGAGCCGATCGAGGCTCGTATTTAATGTTTACGTGTATGCCATGCGGGAAACTAAGCGAGGCATCTCCATCACCTTCACGACCAGGTATAGGTCGGGTGGCACGCCCTTGCACCGGCATCGAACGTGCGTGCCGGAGTCTTTGCGGGCCGTCGCTCGGAGGGACCGGGGCCAGCCGCAGCCCTAAGTTGCTCCCGGCTCTCTGTGTTGCCCGTCGCTGCTCGCCGGTGGGTTTCGACCGCAACACATTCTGGCACGCCCGGTGGGACAATCTTCTACATCAACCACATCGCCATCTACACCTGAGATGGCGGATGGCACCCCAGTCACGTACGAGGATCTGACCGAGGAGCTCAAGAAGAAGTATGATGAGGTCAAGACGATCCTCGAAGCCGACCTCATCGGCTCCTTTCACAGAACCCGCTCACATGGCATCAGGTGGAAGGGGTTCTCACCTGAAGGTGCGCTCGATGGAGTGGACCTGTCCGCCCCGTCTGAGGAACGCACCAGGTCCCTGCGTCAGGAGATAAACTTCATGGTAGCGCATTCGCTACACCGCCACTCTGAGAACCTGGTGAACACTTTGGAGCGTGTCGCTCTTCGGGTAATCCAGGAAATCATGAGTCGTCAGTACTCTCCGTCAGGACCAGCTCTCGGGACTTTCCAAGGAGAGATGCCACTCCAGTCCCGTCCACCGTTGCCATTCGCGTTGGCAGCACCAGAAGTGCCGAATTCACCGGCATTCGTCGTCTACAAGATCGGTGGTGACCCTAGTGACTACCAGTTCTTGCACGAGGCGCCTAAGGAGATCCCTCACGGATACACGTGCACATACGTGCCAGACTGCGGTAACTGGGCGCTCACAAACCAGGCCGCAACGGCGGGGACTTACGGAAAAGCGGGAGGAACGTCGGCGATAGATCTTGAGAAGCGAGACGTGGCTAGCTAAATATGCCACTCCGACAAACCTCCGGAGCTCAGCTCCTGCGGTTGGCTCGAGCTGGAAAAGCAAGCATGGGCTGGCTAAGTATGCCACTCCGGCGAATCTTCGGAGTTCGACTCCCGCAGCCGGCACCGCGGATCAAATCGGTACCATGCGAGAGACCAGTTCGGCATGGTGCCGAAAAGGAGGACAATCGGCTATTCCAAGCCGTACCCCAACGAGTACGAGTTGATCCCGCTACCACCCAAATATCGGCTCCCTGATTTCTCCAAGTTCAATGGATCGGATGGTTCCGGCTCCATCGAGCATGTGAGCCGATACTTGGCACAGCTGAGGCACGATCTCGGCGGCGGATGAGCTACGTGTGAGGTTCTTCGCACGGTCCCTCACGGGATCGGCTTTCGGGTGGTACACTTCGTTGCCGCCGGACTCGATCCGGACTTGGAAGCAGATTGGAAGAACGAGTTCCACATGCGGTATCACTCGGAGGCTTCGAGTGCCGGCCTTGCCGATCTAGCACAAATACGTCGAAGCGTGGAGAAGCGTGGCGAGAATACATCCGGCGCTTCGAAATCTTAGGAACCGATGTTATTCGGCTCGTGTGACTGAAAAGGAAGCGATCGAGTTGGCGGTGGTGGGCCTCGCATCACCAATCAAGGATATGGCCTCCCAAGCGAGACTACCCTTCAACGGCGCACATGGTTCGAAGCTGTCGGCATATGAACGAGCGCCACCCGGACTTGTACCGGGACAAATTCAAGCGTGCGGTAGTCCTGGTTGAGGCGGATGAAGACGAAGGCTCTGCGGGAGATCAAGAAGTAGCGGTGGCTGAATGGACTCGGGGGCAACCCCGTGTCCTGCAAATGGGTTAAGCCACCGGGTCCGCCCGGAGGTTTCGATTTTGACGTGACTAAAACTGAGCAAATCTTCGACCTCCTACTCAAGGAGAAGCGAGTTGAAGTTACCCGAAGGCCTCAAAATCCCCACGGTACGGAGAGCTGAACGGAAAGCCATACTGCAAATGGCATAACTCGTTCTCCCATGCCACCAACGGCTTGCGGGGTGTGGCGTCGGCGGATCCAAATGGCGATAGAACAAGGACGTCTGATTTTTAACCGGTACGCCATGAAGGTCGACACCCACCCCTTCCCCGCCGTTAACATGGTGGAGTGCACTTACCACGAAGGTTGCCGGCCGGGATTCTCGTTTAACATCAACATGGTAGGACCTGGACACCACTCTGGCAAGGATGGAGACGAGGGCAGCTGCTCTCGTAGCAAGGACACGGAGGAGGCCGCTCCACGCGATCGGCTCCGTCACGATGGCAAGCGCTACATCACAGAGGGAGAAGTAAGGAATGTGAGATATCAGCGACCTCTCTACGATCACCTCCTCAATAAGTATGTGAGTCAATACAGCCAACGCCGACAATCCGGCGACGATGATGATAGAGACCGTCGGCTAGGGACGCCGGGAGACATCGTCGGCATGATCGCGATGAGGAGTACGAGCGCCGTGCCAAGGAAAAATCAAGGGAGCAAGACGACGAAGATAGGCACTTGGGACTGTCCCTTCTTCGGACAACTGCCGGGATTCAGGAATGAGCCGATTGCCTACAATCGGCAATTTCCCAGAATGTAACCAGAAGAAGAAGGAGGCAGCTAACGTGTCCGTGTTCCAACGCTTAGGGCCTCTCCCGCCTCGGAACAAGCACACTGAGTCCCCTCGGGTGGAAGATCTCGAGGATTTGGAAGGCGATGATGAAGAAGAAGAAGATAAGTACCACCGGCCAAGGTGGTGCCCTGATGGACTCAGCCGTTCCCAAAAGCGTAGGGTTCAGCGACTGCGCGGCTTGGAGGAAGCCGAAAGGTTATACCTGCACATGCTAAGGAAGGCGCGGCCTGATCTGGCCGCGAAGATTCAGCGAACCCTGGATGAAGAGGGTCGACCACAAAAAATGGAGTGGCGCCCCAAGCAAAGGAAAGCCGATGATGAAACATCGGCTGGCACAAACATGGTGTTCATCCTTCCTACGGAGTTCGGTGCTCCGAGGATTAGACGAGGCACATGTGGCACAACTTGATTGCGGCCCACGGCCGGTTATCTTTGAGAAGCCACGAGAAAGAAGCTACGGACATCCGAAGGCCACTGTACTTGCGAGGTTATATCGATGGGAGGCCTGTCAACAAGATGCTTGGTGGACACCGGAGCGGCGATAAACATTATGCCATACTCTATGCTACGTCGGTTGGGACGCTCTAGCTCGGATCCGATCAAGACCAACGTGACATTGAGCGATTTCAACGGCCAAGCGTCGACGCACAAGGTGTTACGAACGTGGATCCGACCGTAGGAAGGAAAACTATCCCTACGACGTTCTTCATCGTCGATAGCAAGAGCATCTATGCTGTTACTGCTAGGAAGAGATTGGATCCATGCCAAGCTGTTGCATTCCCTCCACGATGCACCAATGCGTAATACGGTGGGATGGAGATGAGGTAGAGGTCGTCCAGGCCGATGACTCAGCCGAGATTTCAACGGCTGGCATGAACGCTTGGGAAACAGCAGGCCAAGAGCCACTCTCAGGTATCAATTTGGACGACTGCGAGCGCATCGACGTGACGAAGGCAGGGTTAGGCTGGTCTTATCCACCGGCCTGACCGTGTAGCAAGAACAAACCGATGAGCAAACGTGGCGAGGCCGATCCTGGGGATCGGCCCCAAAGATCTATGAAGGAACATTACAAAACCTTCATTGAGCGCTTCGATCAATATGGAGGCCGATTCCAGCAATCGGCCAAAATTATCCTCACCACATGTTCGCTTGGGTTCAACATCGATCTACTGGGCAGCGGTTTTACGTCGGCTGATGAGTTAGGAAAAATCAACATTGGTCCTACCGGAGCCGACGTGCAAATACATGTGCCTTGGTTAACTACAGAGCCGATATCTGCAGTTCCCTGACAGATTCGGCTCGGGGGGCACCTAATCAGATGAACATGTGCAGATGAACATGTGTGCAGTGAAATATTGGGGGCCGATAGGAAAAATCGGCCAGTAAAAAAAAAATTTCATGATATACAGCCAATGCAAGGACATCGACTTTAGAACTGAGAAACGAAGCCGATACACAGCCATCGACTCTAGTACAATTACATGGGATCTACCTGCTGCGTGTTCAAGACGCGGATTTTCACCGAGTCCAGTTCATCTGTGAGGCCCTCTACTTCCTCGAGGGGGCAAACAGTGAGAGCTTCCTCAGCTGCAATGAGCCGATTGCAGCAGGACTGTCAGAAGTCAGTTTTGGCGTACGAGGCGGCCTTTTGCTCGATAAGCCGTTGGTGTTTCGTCTGCAATATCGGCAGGGTGGCTGTCTCAGAATTACCTGAGTTCAAAGCCTTTGGTCTGATCTGTGCATCCTCACCAATATTCTCGCCTTGGCTGAGGCTCGGGGGGCAGCTGGCCCGGTAGATGCTCTGTTTTAGAAGCCGATTGGGGCGTCATCGGCTGATCCTTCATTGCAACCTTCTTCAAAAATGGTGAGTTCTTGCAGAAGAAGATCATTGGGCCTGGTGGGAAGAATTTAAAGGCTCTCTTGAAGACTCCACATTATCCACCAGATCTCAAGGTCATCAGTTGAAGAGTTGAAGGATGGATTGTAAAGGACCGATGCGTTGCTATCGGCTCATTAAGCATTGGCTAAGTGGACAAATCGGCAAAATCAGTATGAGGGGAAATCGGCTAAATTGGCTCAAGGAAAATCGGCGAAATCAAATTGGGGAAATTCTTCATTGATAAGCAAGATTTCTTACATAAAGAGCTGATTGCTCCCAAAAGGAAGTACTAGGGGATACATTGCCCCGTCTACTACTACTGATCCTATGCTAATGGTCCTATCTATGGGCCGTCGCTGCCCTCGTCGTCGCCATCGTCACCGCTGTCGGCGCTACTCCCGGCGGGCTCGTCGTCGCTGCTCCAGCGGCCGCCGGCCGGGCCCTCATTGTCCTCATCCTCCTCGTCAGCGTCGTCGTCGTCGCTGTCAAAGTCGCTGAGGTTCCCCGGCCAGTGGCGAAGCCGCTTGGCCGGCGGCTCGTCGGAGGAGGTGTCGTCCTCCTCCTCTTCCTCCTCCTTCTCCTCCTCCTCCTCCTCGGGAGAGGTGAAGTCGTCGCGAGGAGAAGCGATCGTCCTCGCTCTCCTCCTCCGATTTCCCGGCGAGGAAGCGGAGGTCACTTTCCCCGTCGGTCAAGGACTTGTCGTCCTCAGACCAGACGGAGAAATCATGGCTGGATTCCTCCCCGGCCTCGATGGCACGGCGGGTGTTGGCCGCATGGACCTCCTCCGGGTTCTGCTCCGGCGTCGGCTCGCGGGAAGAGGAGGGCTCGGGTGGAAAGATCCGATGAAGCGAGAGGAGGAAGAAGACATGGGGGCGCAGGAGGGCTTTTGGAGTGCTAATGCGAAGGGGATGCGGAAGCAAACTGTTTGGAGCGGTTAAATAAAAGGGGATATAGTGGAAATTCAATGCCACAACAGTTTCCGAGGAAGTGGTGCCTAAAAAAAAAACTGCCAGGTCACGCGGAGAAGTTGAGAAGGCAAGGCATCATGATGAAGGATACTGCGACGGTTCTGCCACGACATGACCCGACGAAGAAAAAGCGAGTGATTTTGGAATTATCAATTCCAAAACCGAGGGGGGCATGTGTTATCACCAGAATTTGACCGAGTCAGAGGTGGGCCACGATCAAGATGGACTTGAAGAATATACATGGAAGAAATACGTGAATCGGCCTGTTATGCAAAGTTTGGGCTAGTTTGCCCGTGTATCTGTAATATAGTAGGATACGTATCGGTTAGTTAGAGTTTGGCTCGTGCACGGTTGGGATTATTCCCACGTTAGAAAGTCTACGGACTATAAATATGTATCTAGGGTTTATGAAATAAACAACAATCACGTTCACCACAAACCAATCTAGGCGCATCGCCAACTCCCTTGTCTTGAGGGTTTCTTCCGGGTAAGCATCATGCTGCCTAGATCGCATCTTGCGATCTAGGCGATACAAGTTATTCGTTGTTCATGCGTTGCTCGTACTTGAAGCCTTTTTGATGGCGAGCAACGTAGTTATCTTAGATGTGTTAGGGTTAGCATTGTTCTTCGTATCATATCGTTGTCGTAGTGCAACCCTTAGACATCTAGCCGCCCTTACGCCTATCTTAGGCGTAGGGGCGGCACCCGCTTGATCTTTATTTAGTAGATCCGATCCGTTATGGTTGCTCCTTGTTCTTCAAGGATTAGTTTAATATCTGCATAGTTAGGCCTTACAAAGGGTTGGAGGATCCAGCGGCGCGTAGGGTGTAGTTTGCTAGCCCTAGACAGGACGCTCCGGGGATCAACCTCGTGTTGGTTTTTAGGCCCTGTCTAGGATCGGCTTACGATCACCGTGCGCGGCCGCGAGGCCCAATCACGAGTAGGACGTTCCGATTATGCGGTGAAAACCCTAAATCGTCGTAGATCGTTTTAGCTTTATCTTGATCAAGCGGGACCACCATATATTCGTACACCTCGTACGAATCATGGGTGGATCGGCTCCTTGAGCCGATTCACGGGACAACTCTGAGAGCCGATCGAGGCTCGTATTTAATGTTTACGTGTATGCCATGCAGGAAACTAAGCGAGGCATCTCCATCACCTTCACGACCAGGTATAGGTCAGGTGGCACGCCCTTGCACCGGCATCGGACGTGCGTGCCGGAGTCTTTGCGGGCCGTCGCTCGGAGGGACCAGGGCCAGCCGCAGCCCTAAGTTGCTCCCGGCTCTCCTGTGTTGCCCGTCGCTGCTCGCCAGTGGGTTTCTGACCGCAACACACATACAAATTTTCATGATGTTGGATATGTTCTCGAGTTTTGCTGGAATGGAATTGTTAGGTCTATTGGTAGGTAGATAATGAAAAATTAAAAATCACCTTATGCTACATAAGAATCTTTATAATGTTGGATGCGTCAGCCAAGTTTGTTGGATATGTTTACCGCGCAACGGGTTCTCATATTTTAAAAAAAAGCTATTTTTGGTAGGTTATGTAATTTTTTTTAGATAAAGGGAATATATTAATATCAAAAGATACCAATTACACCCAGCCTCTGCAACAACGCCCCACCCTAGTGGCAGTACGGATGCACACAGCCAAAAAAGAGTAAAGAAAACTAAGAAATAAAAGTTCCGCTACAGCATTTCAGACCTAGCAACAACAATACAACCACCACTGTGACAACACCTGAAATCCAGACTCTCCACAAGCGACGCCTCCAAGAAGGGAACAGTGCACCAGCGCCGTCATCGCCCGACCAAAGGTCTTAGGTTTTCACCCTGAAGATAGTCCCCACTCTCAAAACAATGCCTTCAACAAGGTCATTGCCAGACACAACCAATTAAGGCCAAACCTTGGGTTTTCACCCTGAGATGTAAGACTCTGAACTTCACATATGCTGCCGCCCCTACATGTAGACCACTGTTGCGGAGCCCGGAACGCCAAGCAAATCCCTTAGCATCACGACTCGAACCTCCTTTAGCCAGTCCACCAATCCGGCCTTCATGATATTTCTTCTTCTGACTTCACGATGGACCAAAAAGTCACCTGATGTCAACACAGAATAGAGCTTCACGCCGCTCCCTCCGGAACCAAACGGTCGGATTAAAAACATGGGTGCGCGCGACCGAATACCACCCGATCCAGCAAACTCCAGGCAAAAGATGCACTATTCCATTCGCCGGTGGAGCTTTCCGGAACTCATCTCTCTAGCCAGATCAAAGCAAACTGACCTTCGGTAGATCTTCATCTTAGATTGCGAGAAACCCGAGGACCGCCACCAAAAACAAAGCAAGACCAGCAGCCCCCACGCCGCCAGTCCCTCCTGCCGGATCACCAGGGAAGTGGACGGCGGCGCGGATCATCCGTACCACCGCTGAACCATCACCGAGGGCGGAGGCCGCCACCGCTCCACCGAATCCTCCATGGCTACCGACGGAGAGCATCAGACCCCGGCCAAGTAGCCGTGCCGCCCGGTTTCCTCCACCGACGCTTCATCACCTCCCATGGAACGCCACCATGGAAACCCTCTCCTCCCCCTCGTCGTTTGACGGAAGGGGCGCCGCCACCGCCGCCGTGGCCGGGGCCGGGGCTGTGGCCGGGGCCGGAGCCGGGGCCAAGGCCAGGGCCGGGGCTGGAGCCGAGGCCGGCAGTAGCGACGGCTGAGGTGCGGCGGTTCGGGGGCGGCTGCTCGGAGTGGGGCGAGCAGATCCTCCGCCGCCGCCCGGGAGGGGGGCAGGAGAGGAGGAGGCGGCCGTATGTTATGTAATGGATATAGAAAAATTAGAACATGAAGGTAGAACCTCTATTTCAAATTAAAAATAAAAAGAAATGTGACTAGAGTAGAGAGTGGAGAGTAGACACACCGGTTAAAAAATAAGCTTACCCATTTGAGAATAGAGAATCTTCAGAAAAGAATAATCTTACCCATTTGAGACTAGAGAGTAGACACACCGGTTAAAAATAGATAAGAAAGAAGTGAACATATTGGGTTTTCTGGGCTCTACCCACGTGTGGGCGCAACATGCAATTTTTTTGGAGTTGTCGGGATTGGTCATTGCTCATGCATTTCTCTGTCGTAGCGTCTGAAACGTATGGTCAAATTCACAAAGAATCTTTCGTGCAGAGATGAAAGCGACATATCGTTTTGTGTAGACATGGTCGCATCAAACGTCTATCAACCCGGCTGATCCCGGCTGGTTCCTAGCGCAGGCCTTTCCATTAATTGATTAAAGGAAACAATAGTCTATTTTTATTTAAACAAAAAGGTAGAGGGAAAAAGGATCATGACCAGGAGTAGTATTAGGAAACCCGCTGAGAGTGTTCGATCTCGAACACCCCTATCGGACAAAAACCTACTACCATTTGAACTCGAGGAACCTAATAATGTTGTGTCCTCCTACGGTACCATCGAAAAATATACTTAGTCCATTGTATGTCAAAAATACAATTACATATGTTAAACGATGCTTATCGTTTGTATTGTAATCTGTCGCGGCAAGATCTTCCTAGTAGTTTCCCTGTATAGTTCACCTTGTTAGTCAAGGAAGATCTTGACGTATCCCTTGTAAACTCTTGAGAGCTGTTTCTCTCCGTATAAACACGGAGGCGACCCGAGAAAAAAGGGCAACGCTTAAACCCAAAGATAGAACTTTCATATGGTATCAGAGCTCCTTCTTCCAATCGCATCTAAATCCCTTCTCGAGTTTCGACCATGTCGTCATCATCGGATGCAGCGCCATCTGGAGGCTCCCTCGAGCGGACCGTGCAGGAGAAGCTAACGAGGGAAAATTTCCTCGTCTGGAAGGCAGTGATACTGCCGGCGATCAGAGGTGCTCGGCTCTTTTAAACATAAGGCTCGAAAGCCCGACTTTGAATTAACAAAGCTATCAACCGGCCAGGCGTACAACGGTAGCAACAACAGATAAGAAAAAACAGCGAAATGCTGGGGTTACCAGCTTACGATACACCAAAAGGAGCAACAAAGAAGAAGAAGAGGAACAAGCTACAAAACACTAGCTAACTAGGCAGAGAGCTTGATTCCGTCGATGGAAGCGTCATCTTCTGTTGCAAGGGCACGACGCCGAGAACTGCCCAGAACTAACAGATCTCCCATGCTTGCAAAGCGCACCCATGACCGTCAGAGCGTGGTTATCTTCCTGTCTCGAGATACTAAAGAGGGAGGGCTTGATGGAGACGCCTCCAAGGAGGAGAGCGGCGCCCAAGGGCGTCGCCGTCACCCGCACCGGCCGAGGCCTTGCCGGGCTTTCGCCCTAGCCCAACCACCACCCCTCAAGACGCAGCCTTGACACTTATCCTACAACACATAGCTCCCACGGCGTAAGGAAGAAACCACCGGCATCGCCTGAGGCATGACGCCGGCCTAGGAAACCACCCCTGGGTATCTAGGAGGCCGCCCAAACCAGACCGAACACCGTGTATATGTAGCCACGGAGACAATGGCGGCGACAAGCACAAAGAAGGTGGAGAGGGTGTGCCTAAAGCCAAAGAAGAGAACTTTGCGCCGTCGGAGAAGCGCGCAAGTTAAGCATGGCGGCGTGATCCAACTACGAAAAAGGAGGTGCTCGGCTCTACGGGTACCTCGATGGATCAATCAAAGCACCGCCTGAAGAGATCACCGTCGAGCGTGACATTGGCGGCAAGAAGACCACGGAGACGGTGGAGAATCCCTCTTACGTAACATGGAACGAAAAGGACCAGCAAGTCCTCGGATACCTGCTGAGCTCTCTCTCCCGCGAAGTTCTGGTGCAGGTCACCGAACACCAGACGGCTCATACGGCCTGGGCAGCAATACAGGAGATGTATGCATCTCAATCTCGGGCGCGAGTCATGGGACTGCGCCGTGCTCTCGGCGATCTCAAGAAGCGAGAGATGAGCGCTCTTGTGTACTTTAATAAGGTCAAGGCGCTGACAGATGAGTTGGCCATGGCCGGCAAGAAGATGGACGAAGACGACGTCATCAATGCCGTCCTGAACGGGCTCGATGCTGAGTTCAATCCGCTGGTTGAGGCTATCAACGTCCGCCTAGAGCTGGGCATCACACTCGGTGAGGTTTATGCAATGTTTCTCGCTGCTGATGTGCGCATTGAGTCGCAGAACGCCGACTCCAGTACTGGTGGATTCTCGGTCAACCTCGCTTCACGAGGTGGACATGTCGGCTATGGTGGAAACCGTGGTGGTGGTGGACACCGTGGTGGCGGTAGTTCCCGTGGCTACGACCACTACAACACAATAGGCATGTAGAGACGCTAAATTTGAATGCTAGAGACGTGATATTTCACCTTTATAGGGTTGTACAACCGCTTTCATAAAGCGTCTTAGGATCGTCTCCTTATGCACCGTCTCAACTAACATAAGGACGCTTATTAAGCGTGTCTAAGTATATAAAGACGCTTTCATAATGACGCTCGAAAGCATGTCTACCCACATAGAGACGTTTTAATAGACACGCATAGTTTGCATCCCAATATATTTTAGAGATGCTTTATTCATGTGTACAAATACGTGAGTCCTCCATACACATTATGTATACATAGGGTAGTCATCTTATACAAATTGTGTATATACATCCATACATTATTTTAATCTTACTTTGGATATAGCGTCCTAAAACTGATAAGTGTCAGCATAATTTATTTTTATTCAGAAATTCAAGTAAAACCTGATTTTTTCATATTTAGGTTCACGTAATTAAATGCAGGACCATTATGACCAACTACCACTGAAAAATATATAGTAAACAGAAATAAATTCGTTAATACAAAAAAATGAACCTGAATAGAATATACATATTAATAATACACAGATACAAGACCATGAATAGTAAAAATCATAAAAATCCTATATTTCAATTATCTCTCAAAAATGATAGTGAATATCCCTCCATAGATTTATCGAGGAGGAAACTACTGCTTTGCCCCTCTTCCGTCTTTATTCATTTCAGTCCTAATTGCCTTAAGATTTAACCTGAAAAAACAAGTAACAGAAAAAGTGTGAAATCCATGGAATAAGCTAGTTAAGATTCAAATGAAAAGTTCGGTTGATCAAATAAAATAAATGTATCTAAGACTAATCCTGCATGAAAGCTGCTATTTTCAACTACAACTTGCATCCTTTTGCCAGCGGGATCAAATGTCTAGAAACTGATGTTGCCCAACTTACATGCATGTATTGACAATATCTTCATAATCATAATACATATTTAAAGACGTCTTATATACATGTGCTGCCAGGTTAGCAATTCCATGCTAACTGGAGCTATCAACTATCAATGCCGACAACATGAGTGTTGGTTTTCCATGCTAACTGGAGCTATCAACTATCAATGCCGACAACATGAGTGTTGGTTTTGCTCACATGTACTCAGAGAAGAAATGGAGGAGGCATGATAAAACGTCAAGCGGAGGAGCCAGAAAGCTACTAGTAACTTGTCCTATTCGAAACAATCAATATATGTAAAGTACAAGTTTTGCAAAATTACTCAAACCTTGGGTCTCTAGCCATAACATAGCTGGATGCAGCTATTAAAACCAAATCCTAGCAGATTTCCTTAGTCTTCCCTTTAAAATAAAATAGGAAGAATTTCACATAGCAGGTTATAATGTGTCTGGTTTGAGTTCGATAACAAAATTACTTCACCAAAATTTAGACGAAATAATTCTAGTTGTCCTGTGTGTAGAGCACGGAACAAATTTAGAAGGTTCGATTTGATTGTATCCCAGAAAGTTTGATAAAACTCTGCTGGAAAACCATCTGGACCCGGTGCTTTGTTGCATTCCATCTGAAAAATTGCCTTCTGAACCTCTTCCTCAGAATAAGGTGCGGTTAGTAGGCCATTCTCTTCAGCAGAAACTTGGGGTATATCATCCGTTAAACCCTCATTAAGAGAAAATGAGCTTTCCTCCGGAGGCCCAAACAGATCTTTATAATAATTAGTAATATAAGATTTGAGCACCCCTTCATCTTGGATGAGAGAGTGAATACGTTTTTTGCGATGTCTTCCATTGGCCAAGCCATGAAAATATCTCGTATTCGAATCTCCTTCCAATATGAATTGGGCTTTTGATCGTTGATACCATTTGAGTTCCTCTTCGCGGAGGAGACGCGCCATCTGTGCATTTGATTGATTCTTAAGATCAATCTCTTGCGTGGACAGCGGTCTCACTTCCGCTATAGCCTCTAGGTCATCGATCACTTTTGATAAGCGAGCCTTCTCTTTTTTAAGAATACCAGCCGTATGGGTAGCCCAACCAGAGAGATGTTTGCGTATTGCCTGCATCTTATTATTCCATCTCATAATTGGTGTGCTACCCCCGACCGGTCTTTCCCAAACCTTTTTGACCATCTCATGGAACCCATCTCGATGTAGGCAGCCAAGTTCAAATTTGAACGGCCGTTTACAAACAAGTCGAGGGTTCCAGTGGTTAGGAGGATAGGAGCATGGTCAGACAGTTTTTCAATACGTTCTAGCGCACGGACAGATACCATTGAATATTTAAGTTCCCATTCGGTATCCATCAACACACGATCTAGCTTTTCGTATGTGGGTTCAGGCAAGCTGTTCGCCCAGGTAAACTGTCGACCGGACATAAACACCTCTCTTAAGTCCAAACTGTCAATGACAGCATTGAACAAGAAAGGCCAATGACCATCGAAAAGACCCTTACTTTTCTCATGAGGAAATCTCAGCAAATTAAAGTCCCCTCCGATCAAAATCGGATGTGGGTTATCTTTTGCAAGTTCGGCCTTAAAGGCGTCTTGGGCAGCACCATACACAGCGACCACACTCCAGATGAAACCGTCAGCTTTGTTCTGAATATCGAGTTTAATGTGATACTCTCCATCAGAACTAGCTAAAATAGTCATGGTGTCTATGCGGACGCCAAGTAAAATGCCCCCAGACCTACCACGAGGCGGGCGAGAAAACCACTGAAAGTTAACCCCGCCTGACAAACGGTCGAGAAAACTCTGTGAGAAATTTCGCCTACCCGTCTCGGAAATAGCAATAAAGTCTAAATCATAATCTCTACAACCATCCGCAATGTGAGAATGCTTAGCCAAGTCACCCAGACCTCTGCTATCCCGAAACATGCCATTCATCGAGAGACTAATTTATTTTTAGAACTTTTGCTATATCTACGAGATTTCTTTCTAGCCGAAGATCGAGAACCACGTGCAGAAGCATTTAGATCATAAACTGAACTAAGCTCTGAGTGTTCTAAATCAACTTCTGTAACATTACCAATAATAGCCGATAGAAGCTGACCATCTAGGATGTCATCATCTTCATCATCATCTACTATGGTAGTTTCAGACCCAGTGGATCTAGTCGGAGCAACCGTTAAACGGTCAAGCTCGTTCTGTCTCAACACATTAGTCGAAACCAAAATCTCATCTGACCGAGAACCCAAAGAGACACCTATACTACTCAAATTAGAAGAAATACGAACATCAGAAAAAGAAGTAAACGACTTGGCTGACTGTTTAGTACCTGCCGTGTCGAGGTTCATCTCCGCCTTGCGCTGCATGGCCCTCTGCATCACGTCCCCATCCGTAGCGCCCGCACCGTCCTCCGTCAAAGCATACCGCTCGCTCCTCCTCACCGTCGGCTGAACGACGGGTGGAGGTCTCGTGGTACGAGGCTGCTGCCTAGAGGAGGCTGGCGGAGAAGGACTCGAGCATGGTGAAGACGGGACGGAGTCTTGTGTCGGAGGTGGTGAAGACGACCCCGAAGTAGGTGAAGATGGACTCGATGCAGGGGTAGATGGCGAAGAAGCCCCCTGTATCGAATCCAGCAGTGACGCCGTTGCCCCCCTAGGCGAAGGGGGGCGGAAGACGAGCGACTGGGGCACCTCCCCAGCCCGGCCTGCTCTACCTCCTGAGGCGATGGAAAGGCCACGCCCGGCTGTGCCTCCTCACGGCCGGCGTCACGCGAAAGGCAGGCCTCCCTCCGCTCCTCGCTGTGCCCAGGGGCAGCAAGAGACGAAAGGACCGAAGAGGCGAGCTGCTGAAGCACCTCCTCGCCGTGCGGCTGCCGCTGCACCGTCGAACCCGGGGGAGGCTGCTGCGGCTCCGCTGGGCGTGGGGGAGGCAGCTGCTGCCCCGGCGGGACACGATCCTGCTGCTGCCGCCCTCCTTGGCCTCCCGCGAGCTGCTGCTGGCCCGCCGGTGGAGACCCGGCCCGCAGCTGTCCCGAGGGCACCGTGGCGCCCGCCAAAGGAGCATGTGCCCTTGGCTGCACACCCTCCGTCTGAGCTGAAGTAGAAGACGAAGTGGGTCCAACCGAGGAAGTACGCAGCGGCGTAGGCGACGACGTAATCGGACGAGTCCTTCCCTGCATAAAAATTCGACCACGAGACGGAGAAGGCGGCCGAGACGCGGGCGGCGGGGTAGCAACCAGATGAGGTGACACCTCCTTGGCTCGAGCCACAATCTCCCTTCCCCTGTCAGTCCTCGGCGAATGATTAAACGGAGTCAAAGCCACCTGTGTAACCGGCACCACAGCTGGGCCAGAGGACTGCATAGGCACGTGGCCATCAACCTCCATATGCGCTGTCCCCGGAGTCACATCCACCGCAGAATCATCCAAACCCTCATCCTCGAAACCGTGAGACGCATCATCATCATCGTCTCCCTTCCAGAAGAAAGGCCGAAAACGAGGATCCGGCTTAAACCCAGGAGCCTCACGACGAAAACGAAACTTGTAGCCATTGAGTTGCAGACGAGCCATCACTTCTAAGTCAGGTAGACCCTCAGACCTAACCTTCTCCAAAGCAGCTATATCCCTCATGGCCACCTGAATCCGAACAATCCCCTGACTCCGAAGGGTATACAAGTCGACATCAAGCGTAGAGCCAATAAAAGTACCAACCGCCCACAAACCCAGGAAATGTCGCACAGAATCTGGTACACCCTCGACGTGCACCCACACAGGCTCCATAACATATGCAGGGGTAACATCCTGGTGTGCCCAGGAAGAGACTATAACCTGTGCATTCACCTTAGGCACACTCATCTGCATACCATCTATCCTCAACAAATCCTCAGCAGTAGGGATCCCAATCAAAAAAGCATTATTACCATGGGCCACCGCCTCCCACTTCCAAGTGGGATTTCCCGAACACATGCGAGCCATGAGACTCAGAATATTTGCCAATGTGACCGTCCCCTCTCCTGACACCTGAACCAAGGCTGTAGGCGCACCAGCGGGAAACATCTGTGGCTTATAAACTGAATCAGGAATCTGAAGATCAAGAGTAGCATCATTACCGCAACCAACGAAAAAACTCATGGGCTTTGGAATCTTCAGAATAGGACATCTAATGGTCGGGTGCATCCCAGAATCACAAACCAAACAGTAATGAATGACCTTGCAGTCCTTGGTGGCATGAGTATTAACCGTGCACTTCCAACAACGACCCACTTTCTTCGGCTTCGCAACAGGTGCTACAACGACAGGAACAACCGGTGGCAACAACGGCTGAACAGGAGTCTCCATCGTATGCATACCGACTGGCACACCCGCGGGAACTGAGGGATCTTGCACCATAGGCTGCGCCGTAGCCGGCGGCACGGCAGCCACCCCACCCACCGCTACCGCCGCAGCGGCAGTCTTCTTCTTCCTCCTCTTCTTAGCCTGACCAGGTTGCGCCGGCGTATTCTACACAGCAGGTTGCTGAACTAACTGTTGCACCTCGGCCTGCTGCATAGGAGGAGGATACTGGAAATACTGCCCCTGGTACTGCGGGTACTGTTGCTGTGGCGGGTACTGTTGCTGCGGGTACTGATGCTGTTGCGGCAAAAACTGTGCAGCCGGTATCCGAGGCGGAGGCGGGCGGAACCCTACTTGAGGGCGAGGCGGAGCAGCTGGAGCAGGCGGCATGAGGGCGCCCGCCGGCCAGCCCTGGAACCCCGGAGGGCCTTGGTACGAAGCAGCCCCCGCCGCATCCACCGGCCGCACAGGAGGCGGCACCGTCGGACCTGGCACCGGCCCTGGTGGTACGGGACGAGAGGGCCCTGCCATGGCGGCGGCCGCAGCACCACTAGCCACCACCTCATCGAACGAACGGGAGAGAGATGCTCGGAGCAGAGACGGCGACGGCGACGAGGTGGGGAGGCGCGGATCCGGCGGGACGAGCAGGGGCGGCAGAACCCCGCTGGAACCGAACTTTTCTGGCGGATTTACGGGTTCGGGCCGAATGTGTCGTAGATCAGTGACCGAAAAGATGGGTCGGCCCGTAAAATAAGTTCAGGAGCCCGAACAAATCTCGAACGGCCCCTATTAAAAGGGTTCGCGGAGGGGAGTTCGGGTCGCAAACCCTACTCCCCTCCGCCGTTCCTCTCCCTCCGCCGCCGCCAAGCACCATCTCCGGCGAGCAATCCAGCGAGCCCCAGGCAGCGATCCACCGGCCGACGGTGGGCGATGGCGTCCCGTGGCGGCTCCGCAGGCTGTGGCGGAAGATTGGGCGGCGGCGACTCGCCGCCGCGTCCACCTGTCTTCCGCACCGACGCGGAGCGGCGCAAATGGAACCGGTCGGAGGGCGCGCGCAAGCGCAGCGCCCGCCGGTGGACGAAATGGGGGCTCACGCTGCCAGAAAAGCTCGCCAGGTACGACAACGCCGGTGAGGGCTCCTCGTCCGGCCAGTCAAGCCGCGCACCGCGGCTCCCCGTCGCGGACAGCAGCGACAACGAGGACCTCGTCCCCGCGCAGTCGCCCACCTTCTCCGCCGGGGACTATGTCCACGGCAGCAACGAGGAGGACGCCGTCCTCGCGCAGACCAAGGCCATCAGCGCGGCGGAGGCTCGCCAGCGTTTCCGCCGGGAGGAGGCGGAAGCCGTCCGCCTCGTCCGTGAATACGAGGCGGCCCGCCGGGAGGCCCGCGTCCGCCGCGTCAAGCTCGAAATAGTCGAGCTTGACTCCGACGACGCGTGAAGATCATCGACGACAGCGTCGGCGCCCTCTGCCGCCGAAACGTGCGCCACCACCGGCATCGCCGCGCGCGTAGGTCACTATATTGGCCGCATTTTTCTTTAACTAACTAGCGCCCACCGGTGTACCAGTAATGTAGGTTTAATTTTACGAACAATGTATGTTTTGATGCTCAATCGAAGCATCATTTTGATGTCGAACTATGATCATCGCCTAATTTACCCGCGCCCTTTCAAATTCTGCTTTTCAGTTCCATTTTTACGGTTTCTAATCTGCGCCACTGCCAAATTCGAACGAACTATCGTTTTCGTAAGACTGAAAACCATTTTTTCGGTTTGCAGTTTTTCGGGCTCTGTTAGAGATGCTCTTAGTGATGTATACCTCACCACAAATGCACCACAACAATGCACATATAGTGCTCCTTCCCAGTACACACTATAGCGCCACCTCGGCCCCCAGTCTGTTGGTTTCAACCTATCTAGGCGCATAGTGGGCACTGTCTCCAAAGCCTCACGGACAAACAACCTCTTTTGCCATTGTTTTGTACTAGACGAGAACGTGTCTAGCATCCATGAGGATGGTGGCCATTCCACTTCTTGATCGTCTTGCTTGCCTCTACACTCAATCGGTGACGGTGCATATATCACCGGTAAGTCGTCTTCTACAATTGTTTCCTCTTCAATGGTTTCTACAGATGACAATTCTGATGGTCCATTTTCGCACTCCTCTTCCAAAGTTCCAAGTCCTTACTGGTGGTGTATCTTCCAGCAACAAGAACAACACATCGAGGCAATATGGTCCTGAGAATTGACTTAGCTCTTCTGACTTAGAAGGCTTCTTCACTGGGATAATTTTCTCGGGCACCATTGGGATTGCGAACACCTCATAGTCCGGTGATACAGCAGGATCGAACACGAGGTGTGTGTTGTAGTTCTGTGCATCAAGGCGCGGAAGGCGCTCCCACCGTCTTGTGGCAGGGTTAATCACGAAGAACTCCGTCCACTCAGTACCATAGATAAGCAGGCTGTGTTGCAGTGATCAACGATTGGCTGATGACCCGTGTTGTAGCCAGGCAAGTAGCCAAGATCGCCGTTGATGGCAGGAAGCTCCATCGAGGGGTGGGCGAAGAAGCGCGGACGATTGTAGTCGACGTAGTTGACGAAGAGGCCGCAGACCGAGCGTGGGAGAACGTGCAGGAGCAACAGCCCATGGGCATTGTCGACGGTGCACCATGCCTTGCGCACGCAACGGGAGGCAGCGAGGTCGCAGGCCGGGAGTCGGCGGAGGATGTTGGCGAGCGCGTTGTCGGGCAGGGCTTCCGTCGGATCCATGGCTTCCGCAACCCTCACGCGGACAGGAGGCTAAGAGTCTGAAGACAAGTGTTGGTGCAGCCCGAGGCTGCACCCTCTAACAAGGACAGGAGGTGGGAGACGACGACGGCAGTAGAGAGTAGAGACACAGGGAGTTTTGCCGGCCGGCGCACGGAGCGCTGCCGTGGGCGCACCAACGCCCGAATCCTTCTCTTTTCAGCTGGCTCGTCCCAGTTCAGCACCGATCAGTATACAGAGAGGTTTTTATAGCTAGCTAGGGGCTGCCGCTGAAGCACGAACTCCACACCCTCCACGCTGCCGCTCTGATCCGTATACTCCAGCTGGCATGGACGCACGACGCGCACATACGCGTATGACGCGGCTGCTCCAACAGCTCCAAACGGCCTGTCTCCAACGGCCCCTACTGCATCCTACGTACAGAAAACTACACAAGTACAGACTCACGCACACACATGAGACATACACGTGGTTTATTTCTAACAACAAGAACCAGAACAATACAAAAGAAAAGAAAAGAGAGAATGAATGCACCGAGGAGAATACAACTTACTACCACTAAGCAGCATGAGGATTATCTTGTCGTTGCCATGTGTTACTAGCAACAACAAGACTGACGTGGGCATAACCCTTCGGGTAACCGACATTGCCCTACCCTATACGATCTAGCTGGAGGCCCATGAAGGTATTCGATAACAAGGCGGGCCAATTGGATAGCGAAGCGGAAGATTCCTTGACGGGCAAGGCAAGGAAGGAGCCGAACAAGGAAGGTTTAGAGATAGAACTATTGTAAAATCTAGTCGTACTCGGTTAGACCTCTTGAGACCTGGCCTCCTATATAAAGGCCAGGAGAGGGGCTACCGAGGGACACGTACAATCTTAGCCACCAGAAGTCTAGAGCTAGGTCGCCGCAGCACTTAGCTTCTCGACGAGATCTCAGCCGAACCCTTCGGCACCCCATTGTAACCCAATATTCTCATAATCAAGATCAGACAGGCAAGACGTAAGGGTTTTACCTCATCGAGGGCCCCGAACCTGGGTAAATCGCTCTCCCCGCTTGTCTGTGAACCGATGTCTCGTGTCAGCTTACAGGATTCCATCAACCCTAAGCCCCTATCGGAGGGCATTGCCGAGGAGCACCCTCGACAATTGGCGCCGTCTGTGGGAACCCTGTCGGCACAAGATCGGTCATCGGCAGATCCAGTCATGTCATCGGCAACTTCATCGACACCGTCATCGCCAAGCCTGGGAAGCCCGATTCGATTCGGCTCCTATGAATTCACCCCGCACAGCGACTCCTCTCGCTCGACATTCTCAGATCTACAAGGAAACATGTAGATGACCTTCGGCAGCGTCCACTACAACGTCAACGCGGAAGGAATTCTTCGACTGCTGGAGCCACTCGCCTCCGGATCGACAAATCCAAGCGCGTCGTCATCAATCGACCTTTCGGCTGGTCTGACGGACTCAACGGACTCGCCTGCGTCATCGACTTCTCGTTCAACGTCTTCCATGTCGGTTGGATCTGACAATCCCGCATCTTCGGAGATGACCTCATACTATTGTTTGCACTGCGACGCCAGGCACGGGCTGGGTTCAAGCGACACACCGTTCATCTGCAATGCCCAGTACTCATCGGGAGAGGACAGTGTCGACAGCGTCATCCAAGGTACCACCCGGAGAACGGCACACCACCAGGTTTATGTCGCCAATAACACGGAAAACACAAGGCACAGGGGAGACGGAGATCACACCCCTCGGTCTAGTAGACGCGCAAGTTTCGAAAACAGCGCCAGCAACAACAATAGCGATTACACCATCGCGTACGAGGAGTGGGCAGCAGCCAAGGCAGCCGTACTTAACAACACGCCGCTCCCCGCAGGAACCTCGGTTGGAACCCTCAACGCTTATCGCTCTATACTAGAGAAAAACCGGGAGCACCTATCGAAAGAGCAAGCCGCCCTCGAGAGACGCTTAACGCTGCTGAGAACAATCTAGGAGAGGTTCGCGAGGAAGCGCCTCTCGAAGCACTCAAGGAGCAGGCAAGCACCGATCAAGATTGTCCAGACTCTCGGAAGATGACGCCAGGGAAATAACATCAAACCTGACCAAGTCTTTTATGACCATGGACACCGCGGGCATGCCACGGCCAAAAACCGTCGCAGGAGAAACTGCCAATCTCGCGGCATACCTCATCAATCAACGCCCTGAAGGTTCTATGGCCCAAGCCCATCGAGGTGCCCTAGAAAGTCTCGCGATACTGGGGGACAACTTGGTCCCACGGAAGGAAAAAACCATGCTACAGGCCAGTGGCTCAAAGCACCACGCGAGAGATGCTCGAGATGAGATCACTCAGAGCAGAATCGACAAAGCAAGGCGACGACGTGCCGCTAGGGAGGAATATGACATCGATTCTTCAGATGAAAGCCGGGAGAACGATGGCGAGCTAAGGGGGGCCGATTGTTTAAGCTACAAAATCCGCGAGGCGATGCCCCCCAGAAAATTCAAACATACTCCTACTGACGCCGCCAAATATGATGGTCAGCAGGAGCCGAGGTCCTGGATAGACAACTACCTGCAAACTGTGATCCTGCACAAAGGAAATCAGATAGCAGCAATGCAATGCTTGCAACTTTACCTAAAAGACTCGGCACGAGCCTGGTTAAGAGGTCTGCCGAAGGGTTCCATCAAATCATGGGACGGCCAGGTAGACGCTTTTGTTGCCAATTTCCAAGCAACATACAAGAGGCCCGTCGGGATTGAGGAATTACGGCATTGCCAGCAAAAGCAGAAGGAATCGATGCGTGCATACATCGGGAGATTCACCAAGCTCCTAAACGCTACCGAAGACGTTTCCGTCGACACAGCAATCGATGCCTTCAGCGACGGCATCCGATGTGAAAGCTACATAGAGGAACTCGGGCGTAAAAAACCAAACACAATAACCAAGTTAATGGAAATCGCCAACAGCTGGGCTGATGGCTAGGACAACGTACGAAGGCCACGACAGCGCAGTGATGACGAAGATGACGACCAGCCGAAGCATGATTCGGGTGGACGAAGGGATCATCACAAGAAAAGGAAAAACCGCAGCTACGACGATAGTAACCTGGTAGCCGCAGGATATTCTGATCGGCAGGACGATCGAGATGACGACAGACGAGACGATCGGCAGGATGGTAACCGGAATAATTCTGGAAACCGCGGCAACTAAAAACCGCGACCACAGAGGACTCCCGAGCTACCCTTCGCCGAGCAGATCAACGCTCCTTGCTACTTGCACTCGTACATTGATTCCAAGGACAACAAAACAAAGTCAAGCCACCTGCTCAGAGATTGTAGGCAGTTCCTTGACATGGAGAAACTTATCCGGCAGAAGCAACAGCAACCACCACCTCCGCCACCACCACCACCCCAACACCAGGTCCAGCAGACTCAGCCTCATCAACCCAATGAAGTGTTTCCACCACCACGTGGGCAGATGAGCATGATCCATAGGACAGGTGTCTCGAGGAGAGAAATGAAGAAGCTTACCCGAGAAATTAATCTGGCAGAAAGCATCATGGCGAACATCCCTGAGTATGTCGAGTGGTCGTCTCAGAATATTACGTTCAGTCGAGTAGATCACCTGATGACCATTCCAAAACCAGGACACGCTGCCTTAGTAGTCGAGGCACAAATCGGGGGGTTCAAGATGAGCAAAGTCTTCATGGATGGTGGAAGTGGGCTAAACCTGATATTCATCGACACAATCAAAAGTATGGGGATCACCATGAGGATGCTAGAAGAAACAGACACTTGCTTCCACGGGATTCTCCCAACTTCACCGGCGTACTCTCTTGGCAAAGTTTACCTGAACGTCGTCTTTGGCAAAACCGACAACTTCAGGAAGGAAAAGATCGAGTTTGAAGTAGTGAACTGGGAATCACAGGAGACCAGCTTATGCCAAGTTCATGGCTGTACCGCACTACGCATACCTCAAGCTGAAAATGCCTGGGAACAACGGAACAAACATCACAGTCTATGGAAGTTTTTCACGCTCGGATAATTGTGATCGCGACTTTCAGAGGATTGCTGCGAAGTTTGGGTTAAAACAAGAAATTGTCGATCCTCCGCCCAGGCTATCGATACGTGAAATTAAGGAGGAGAAACATGTCAGGGAAACCAAGAAGAAGCCAGCTGACCTTGCTCCAGAAGCTTCGGCAGCAAAAATTTCGGCAGATGATGGCACAGCAGTCTTAGGAGACATCAAGACATTGGCAATCGCTGTCGAGACCCCCGCTGCAATCAACGACGCTTCGAAAACCGCTAACGCGGTAGAAAAGCCAGAAGATAAGAAGAACCTTTTCCTTGCTTAGAATAGTCGAATAATGTTTAGCCCTCCCTTTTATTTTCAGCAGGGCTCCCCCTTTTTTCGCCCTTTAGTCCCGTGTTTATCTTATTAATGAGAACTTCAGTTTTGATTCCTTGATAAGCATTGCAGTAATTCGGAAGCACCTAATCCACATCATCGTAACCTTTGTTTACACCCCTCGGTGAACGATGGTGCAATGTAGTGCGCGGCAAAAGATTGTGCTCCGAAAAAGCTTCTACGAATGCTAAAGGATGCAAAAATAAACAAGGATGATGATCTTTTCCTCTGCTATAGATGCCTCTACGAGCGCCGTCAATAGCAAGAGCCTGGAATTATACAACCCACGTTCGATATTTTACTTATGGAAATATCAAAGGACAACGGGCTCATCGGCAGAGTTAATGCTCCCGATACGTTCGGGAGCTGCTGTCAGAACATACATCGGTTGAAAGCAAAGTTGCGCATACAACGGGTTTAGCAAGACCTGCAACACGAGCTGATCACTCAAACAATTTGCTGACCAACAAGAACACTTACGTTCAAACGGGCAATTAAGATTTGCTCCTTCAAAAAAATTTTTTTGCCAACGGCATCGACACGGTAAAAGTGCATATACATGTATCTACCAAACTTAAAGTTTCAACTATACAATCCAAACGTTCGGATAAAGTAGCCTATTTACAATAAAGAACCTAACCCTGAATTACTCTTGCGGAGTTTCTCGTTCTTCAGGTACCTTTGAATCCTCTTCAAGCTTGTCAACAATTATATTGGCAGGTAGCACTACCTTCGGGTACAGCGTCTTCAAATCACCAACTGCGTTGGCGATAGACAGCAGATTCGCCGAAGGATACCGTGCAAGGACAAGAGCAAGTGTAAATCTGGCCCCTGCAAAAACCTGAGCTCGCACCAAGTCTCGAATTTTCTTGGTGTTCCCAAACTCAGACATCAGAGTCAACAACGTAGGAGGGACTGCGTTCAAGGGGAACATCATCTTCCAAATTACCCTCAGGGCTTTGTAGCACTTGTCGAAGAAATGATGGACTTGTTGGACCCGATCTTGGAATTGCACGACAGCCGAAGCTTTCGAGTGCTCCCTCCAGAAAATCTCTTCGGCTGATGACAGCTGGGTCAATGCGTTCACACGCTCGTGAATCCGCTTGTTCTCTTCGAGCATGGTTCAGAGCTATGACTAGCAAAGGAATCAACGGAAGATTAGGCAATGCGCTTTTGACAAAGAGTAATGAGCACAAGGACCAGGGAACTTACAGTTTAAACTTTCAGTGGCTTTATGCAGTTCAGTAAGAGCATAGCGCTCTACGTCGGCTGCAATCTCGCCCTTCTTCCTGATAATAGCAGCCAAGGCATAGGTGCTGCGTAGATCCTTTTCCAACTGGGCGATTGATACGTCCAAAACGTATCTACTTTCCCGAACACTTTTGCTATTGTTTTGCATCTAATTTGTGTATTTTGGATACAACTAACACGGACTAACGATGTTTTTAGCAGAATTGCTCTGGTGTCTCGTTTTTGTGCAGAAATCCAACTTTCGGGAAAATCCTCGGAATTTATGCAAAAGGTCTTATTTTCCCGAGAAGAATTACGGAGCCGGAAGGGCAAGCCGGGTGGAGGCCGAGGCCCCACACACTAGGCCGGCGCGGCCCGGGGAGGGCGCGCCGCCCTATTGTGTGGCCCCCTCGGCTGGCCTCTGACGCCCCCGTTTGGACTACTTAAGGGTTTCGATCTAAAAACGCGAGACGAGAAGTCAAAGTCACCAGAAACCATCCAGTACGCCGCCACCATCGCGAAACTCCGTCTCGGGACCAGAAACTCCGTTCTGGCACCTCGCCGGGACGGGGAATTGGAGGAGATCATCGCCATCATCACCACCGACGCCTCTCCATCGACCAGCCATGTTTCCCCCATCCATGTGTGAGTAATTCCCCAGCTGTAGGCTGAAGGGGATGGTAGGGATTGGATGAGATTGGTCATGTAATAGTCATAAGATTGTTAGGGCATAGTGCCTAGTATCCGTTGTTGGTGCTTTTATGATATTGTTGCAACTTGTTATGCTTAATGCTTGTCACTAGGGCCCGAGTGCCATGATCTCAGATCTGAACATGTTATTGATTCATGAAGATATTCGTTGTTTATGATCTTACACTGCAAGTTGTATACACATGTCGTTGTCCGGAACCCGAGGCCCCAAAGTGACAGAAATTGGGACAACCGGAGGAAAGGCGGTGATGTGAGGATCACATGTGTTCACGGAGTGTTAATGCTTTGCTCCGGTACTCTATTAAAAGGAGTACCTTAATTTCCGATAGTTTCCCTAGAGGCCCGGCTGCCACCGGCTGGTAGGACAAAAGATGTTGTGCAAGTTTCTCATTGCGAGCACGTACGACTATATATGGAACACATGCCTATTGATTGATTAGTACTTGGATACTTGTTTTATTATTATCTCGCAAATGCCACCGCTTTGATTGTTACATGAGTTTCTCTCATCCATGCAACGCCGTCATCCATCCACTGTGCCTACGATATTTTAATCCTGCTATTTACTATAATCACTACTGCTTGTCTTTGTTACTCTGCTGCTTGTTTCACTACTACTACTGCTATAAAGCTGTTACCTACTTGATAAACTCTTGCGAGCAAGTCTGTTTCCAGGTGCAGCTGAATTGACAACTCCGTTGTTAAGGCTTTCAAGTATTCTTTATCTCCCCTTGTGTCGAATCAATAAATTGGGTTTTACTTCCCGCGAAGACTGTTGCGATCCCCTATACTTGTGGGTCATCAAGACTATTTTTACAGCGCCGTTGCCGGGGAGCATAGCTTTATTTGGAAGTTCACTTGGATTGATATTGTTCGCTGCAAATTCTCCATCATGGGTAAACCTCGCGATACTAAGGTCGCCATATTACCATCCACTACAAGAAAAGGTACAACTCTGAGTACCTCTGCTGCTCTTGATTCACCATCTGTGATAGATAAACTTGTTTCACCACCACAAGCTTCAAAAATGCTGGTACTTCTGCTGAATCTGAAAATTCCTCTTATAATTTTGATGATGCTTCTGCTGTGCTTGATAATGATGGTTCGTTAGGATCTTTTCTAGATGCTACAATTGCTAGATCTAGACAAATTAAAAATACTGAAACTCCTAATGAAAATGCTGCTACACCTGTTAATTCAGCTGAGTCTGTTGAATACTCTAGTGATAATCTTGATGAGGATTATGTGGAACTTGATGATGATTTTATTGATAAATGCAATGCTACTACTGATGCAAGAAAAATTAAAAAGTTGCTTGCACAACATTACGTTAGATATAAAGCTGTCTCACGATCCTAAATTTGCCACATCTCCTATAAACATTAAGGATAAGGATTATGATTTTTCTCTTGATCTATCTCATATAGCTATTGTTGAGAAAACACCCTTTTGTGGTACTGAAAAAGAAAGTGTTGTTGAACACATGATTGAGCTATCTACTCTGAGTAGCTTGTTTTCTGATGATGTTAAGAAGCGTACTTATTTTGTTGCTAAAATTTTTCCATTCTCATTAAAGGATGATGCTAAAACTTGGTATAATAGTTTGCCACCTGATTCTATTAATAGTCCAAAAGAATTGCTTGATGTTTTCTTCCGGAAATACTTTCCTGCTAGTGCTCAACATATTGCTTTGCGAGAGAATTTATAATTTTGATCGGGAAGATGGAGAGAAATTGCATGAGGCTTGGGCGAGATTTTGCTCTCTTATTAGAGCTCGGCCTGAACATGATTTGGAAAAGCATGATTTACTTGATATATTCTATAGTGGACTAACCATTGAGTCTAGGGCATACCTGGATAGTTGTGCTGGTTGTGTTTTCAGGAAAAGAACTCCAGACGAAGCTGAAGAATTATTGGCTAAAATAGGCCGGAATCATGATGATTGGTCTACACCTGAACCAACTCCGACACCAATACTGAAGAAGAGGGGTATGATTAAATTAAATGATGAAGATATGAGGGAAGCTAAGAAGTCTCTTAAGGAGAAGGGTATTAAACTTGAAGATGTGAAGAATTTACCTCCTATAGAAGATTTATGTAAGATAACTCCCCCTTCATCCATGAGTTTGATAATGCTTAGATGAGTTTGATAATTATATTGTTAAGCAAAATAATTTTAATATGAGAGTAGAGAATCATTTAATGGAAAATTCTCGAGCTATTAGTGAATTGCATGGTGATACGTCTCCAACGTATCGATAATTTCTTATGTTCCATGCCACATTATTGATGTTATCTACATGTTTTATGCACACTTTATGTCATATTCGTGCATTTTCTGGAACTAACCTATTAACAAGATGCCGAAGTGCCAGTTGCTGTTTTCTGTTGTTTTTGGTTTCAGAAATCCTAGTAACGAAATATTCTCGGAATTGGACGAAATCAACGCCCAGGGTCCTATTTTGCCACGAAGCTTCCAGAAGTCCGAAGGAGAGACGGAGAGGGGCCACGAGGGGGCCACACCCTAGGGCGGCGCGGCCCCCTTGGCGCGCGGCCCTGTGGTGTGGGGCCCTCGTGCCGCCTCTTGACCTGCCCTTCCGCCTACAAATAGCCTCCGTGACGAAACCCCCAGGACCGAGAGCCACGATACGGAAAACCTTACTGAGACGCCGCCGCCGCCGATCCCATCTCGGGGGATCCAGGAGATCGCCTCCGGCACCCTGCCGGAGAGGGGATTCATCTCCCGGAGGACTCTACGCCGCCATGGTCGCCTCCGGAGTGATGTGTGAGTAGTCTACCCCTGGACTATGGGTCCATAGCAGTAGCTAGATGGTCGTCTTCTCCCCATTGTGCTTCATTGTCGGATCTTGTGAGCTGCCTAACATGATCAAGATCATCTATCTGTAATTCTATATGTTGCGTTCGTTGGGATCCGATGAATAGAGAATACTTGTTATGTTGATTATCAAAGTTATATCTATGTGTTGTTTATGATCTTGCATGCTCTCCGTTACTAGTAGATGCTCTGGCCAAGTAGATGCTTGTAACTCCAAGAGGGAGTATTTATGCTCGATAGTGGGTTCATGCCTGCATTGACACCGGGACGAGTGACGAAAGTTCTAAGGTTGTGTTGTGCTTGTTGCCACTAGGGATAAAACATTGATGCTATGTCCAAGGATGTAGTTGTTGATTACATTACGCACCATACTTAATGCAATTGTACGTTGCTTTGCAACTTAATACTTGGAGGGGTTCGGATGATAACTCGAAGGTGGACTTTTTAGGCATAGATGCGGTTGGATGGCGGTCTATGTACTTTGTCGTAATGCCCAATTAAATCTCACTATACTCATCATGATATGTATGTGCATGGTCATACCCTCTTTATTTGTCAATTGCCCAAGCTGTAATTTGTTCACCCAACATGCTTGTTTATCTTATGGGAGAGACACCTCTAGTGAACTGTGGACCCCGGTCCAATTCTCTTTACTGAAATACAATCTACTGCAATATTGTTCTACTTGTTTTCTGCAAACAATCATCTTCCACACAATACGGTTAATCCTTTGTTACAGCAAGCCGGTGAGATTGACAACCTCACTTGTTTCGTTGGGGCAAAGTACTTTGGTTGTGTTGTGCGGGTTCCACATTGGCGCCGGAATCTACGGTGTTGCGCCGCACTACATCCCGCCGCCATCAACCTTCAACGTGCTTCTTGACTCCCTACTGGTTCGATTAAACCTTGGTTTCTTACTGAGGGAAACTTGCCGCTGTGCGCATCACACCTTCCTCTTGGGGTTCCCAACGGACGTGTCAACCACACGCATCAAGCAAATTTCTGGCGCCGTTGCCGGGGAGATCAAGACACGCTGCAAGGGGAGTCTCTACTTCTCAATCTCTTTACTTTGTTTTTGTCTTGCTTAGTTTTATTTACTACTTTGTTTGCTGCACTAAATCAAAATACAAAAAAATTAGTTGCTAGTTTTACTTTATTTGCTATCTTGTTTGCTATATCAAAAACACAAAAAAATTAGTTTACTTGCATTTACTTTATCTAGTTTGCTTTATTTACTTGTTGCTAAAATGGCCAACGCTGAAAATACTAAGTTGTGTGACTTCACAACCACAAATAATAATGATTTCTTATGCACACCTATTGCTCCACCTGCTACTACAGCAGAATTCTTTGAAATTAAACCTGCTTTACTTGAATCTTGTTATGCGAGAGCAATTTTCCAGTGTTAGTTCCGATGATGCTGCTGCCCATCTCAATAATTTTGTTGAACTATGTGAAATGCAAAAGTATAAGGATGTAGATGGTGACATTATAAAATTAAAATTGTTCCCTTTCTCATTAAGAGGAAGAGCTAAAGATTGGTTGCTATCTCTTGCCTAAGAATAGTATTGATTCATGGACTAAATGCAAGGATGCTTTTATTGGTAGATATTATCCCCCTGCTAAAATTATATCTTTGAGGAGTAGCATAATGAATTTTAAACAATTAGATACTGAACATGTTGCTCAAGCTTGGGAAAGAATGAAATCTTTGGTTAAAAATTGCCCAACCCATGGACTGACTACTTGGATGATCATCCAAACCTTCTATGCAGGACTAAATTTTTCTTCGCGGAACTTATTGGATTCAGCTGCTGGAGGTACCTTTATGTCCATCACTCTTGGTGAAGCAACAAAGCTTCTTGATAATATGATGATCAATTACTCTGAATGGCACACGGAAAGAGCTCCACAAGGTAAGAAGGTAAATTCTGTCGAAGAAACCTCTTCCTTGAGTGATAAGATTGATGCTATTATGTCTATGCTTGTGAATGGTAGGACTAATGTTGATCCTAATAATGTTCCGTTAGCCTCATTGGTTGCTCAAAATTCTAGGCCATATCCTGCTAATGGTAACTCTTATGGTAGATATGTTTCACCTAATGAGGAAAAGATGTTAGAAATTGAAAGATCCACCAAGAGCTTTATGCAATCACAATATGAGCAAAATAAATTGTTTACTAAAACTATGAATGAACAATCTACCTTGTTGAAGAATATAGGAAATCAACTTGGAAATCTGAATATGGAGATTTACTGGGCTGCAAACTAAACTTGCTAATGCTTGAAAATCGAATCTCATACATGTCCGCATCACAATCTTCTTTAATTAATAAAATGGCTGCTAAACCTGAGGATTTAGATGACAAAATTACTACTACAGCAAATGCCATCCAAGTTAGAATTAATGAGAATATAAGATTAATGGCTGAACTGCGTGCTAGGTGGGATAGAGAAGAAAATGAAAAACTATCTAAAGAGAAAAATGTAGCTAAAGTTTGGACTATTACCACCACTAGTAATGCTAATGCTACACATGTTGCTGCACCTCCTACTAATACTAATAAAAGAATTGGTGTTAGCAATGTTTCCACTTCTAATGCAAAGCGCGAGAAACCGCTCAAAGCTGCTAAAACTGCTGAAACTGCTTGTGATAAAGCTGCTGAAATTTTTTCCAACATTGGGGATGATGATCCCATTGCTTTAGATTATAATGGTTTGAATTTTGATGATTGCAACATCTCTGAAGTTATAAAGTTCTTGCAAAAACTTGCTAAAAGTCCTAATGCTAGTGCTATAAATTTGGCTTTCACGCAATATATTACAAATGCTCTCATAAAAGCTAGAGAAGAGAAACTAGAGCGTAAGCTTCTATTCCTAGAAAGCTAGAGGATGGTTGGGAGCCCATCATTAAGATGAAGGTTAAAGATTTTGATTGTAATGCTTTATGTGATCTTGGTGCAAGTATTTCTGTTATGCCTAAGAAAATCTATAATATGCTTGACTTGCCACCGCTGAAAAATTATTATTTGGATGTTAATCTTGCTGATCATTCTACAAAAAAACCTTTGGGGAAAGTTGATAATGTTCGCATTACCGTTAACAATAACCTTGTCCGCGTTGATTTTGTTGTCTTGGATATTGAATGCAATGCATCTTGTCCCATTATATTGGGAAGAACTTTTCTTCGAACTGTTGGTGCTATCATTGATATGAAGGAAGGTAATATAAAATATCAATTTCCTCTCAAGAAAGGTATGGAACACTTCCCTAGAAAGAGAATGAAGTTACCTTTTGATTCCATTATGAGAACAAATTATGATGTTGACACTTCGTCTCTTGATAATACTTGATACACACTTTACGCGCCTAGCTGAAAGGCGTTAAAGAAAAGCGCTTATGGGAGACAACCCATGTTTTTACCTACAGTACTTTGTTTTTATTTTGTGTCTTGGAAGTTGTTTACTACTGTAGCAACCTCTCCTTATCTTAGTTTTGTGTTTTGTTGTGCCAAGTAAAGTCTTTGATAGAAAAGTTCATACTAGATTTGGATTACTGCGCAGTTTCAGATTTCTTTGCTGTCACGAATTCCGACCTACCTCCCTGTAGGTAGCTCAGAAAAATATGCCAATTTACGTGCGTGATCCTCAGATATGTACGCAACTTTCATTCAATTTGGGCATTTTCATTTGAGCAAGTCTGGTGCCATTTTAAAATTCGTCAATACGAACTGTTCTGTTTTGACAGATTCTGCCTTTTATTTCGCATTGCCTCTTTTGCTATGTTGGATGAATTTCTTTGATCCACTAATGTCCAGTAGCTTTATGCAATGTCCAGAAGTGTTAAGAATGATTGTGTCACCTCTGAATATGTTAATTTTTATTGTGCACTAACCCTCTAATGAGTTGTTTCGAGTTTGGTGTGGAGGAAGTTTTCAAGGATCAAGAGAGGAGTATGATGCAACATGATCAAGGAGAGTGAAAGCTCTAAGCTTGGGGATGCCCCGGTGGTTCACCCCTGCATATTCTAAGAAGACTCAAGCGTCTAAGCTTGGGGATGCCCAAGGCATCCCCTTCTTCATCGACAACATTATCGAGGTTCCTCCCCTGAAACTATATTTTTATTCCATCACATCTTATGTGCTTTGCTTGGAGCGTCGGTTTGTTTTTGTTTTTGTTTTGTTTGAATAAAATGGATCCTAGCATACACTTTATGGGAGAGAGACACGCTCCGCTATAGCATATGGACAAGTATGTCCTTAGTTTCTACTCATAGTATTCATGGCGAAGTTTCTTCTTCGTTAAATTGTTATATGGTTGGAATTGGAAAATGATACATGTAGTAATTGCTATAAATGTCTTGGGTAATGTGATACTTGGCAATTGTTGTGCTCATGTTTAAGCTCTTGCATCATATGCTTTGCACTCATTAATGAAGAAATACATAGAGCATGCTAAAATTTGGTTTGCATATTTGGTTTCTCTAAGGTCTAGATAATTTCTAGTATTGAGTTTGAACAACAAGGAAGACGGTGTAGAGTCTTATAATGTTTTCAATATGTCTTTTATGTGAGTTTTGCTGCACCGGTTCATCCTTGTGTTTGTTTCAAATAAGCCTTGCTAGCCTAAACCTTGTATCGAGAGGAAATACTTCTCATGCATCCAAAATACTTGAGCCAACCACTATGCCATTTGTGTCCACCATACCTACCTACTACATGGTACTTTCCGCCATTCCAAAGTAAATTGCTTGAGTGCTACCTTTAAAATTCCATCATTCGCCTTACAGTATATAGCTCATGGGACAAATAGCTTAAAAACTATTGTGGTATTGAATATGTAATTATGCACTTTATCTCTTATTAAGTTGCTTGTTGTGCGATAACCATGTTCATCGGGGACGCCATCAACTATTCTTTGTTGAATTTCATGTGAGTTGCTATGCATGTTCGTCTTGTCCGAAGTAAGAGCGATCTACCACCTTATGGTTGAGCATGCATATTGTTAGAGAAGAACATTGGGCCGCTAACTAAAGCCATGATCCATGGTGGAAGTTTCAGTTTTGGACATATATCCTCAATCTCAAATGAGAAAATTATTAATTGTTGTTACATGCTTATGCATAAAAGAGGAGTCCATTATCTGTTGTCTATGTTGTCCCGGTATGGATGTCTAAGTTGAAGAATAACCAATAGCGAGAAATCCAATGCGAGCTTTCTCCTTAGACCTTTGTACAGGCGGCATAGAGGTACCCCATTGTGACACTTGGTTAAAACATGTGCATTGTGATGATCCGGTAGTCCAAGCTGATTAGGACAAGGTGCGGGCACTATTAGTATACTATGCATGAGGCTTGCAACTTGTAAGATATAATTTACATGATACATATGCTTTATTACTACCGTTGACAAAATTGTTTCATGTTTTCAAAATCAAAGCTCTAGCACAAATATAGCAATCGATGCTTTTCCTCTATGGAGGACCATTCTTTTACTTTATTGTTGAGTCGGTTCACCTATTTCTCTCCACCTCAAGAAGCAAACACTTGTGTGAACTGTGCATTGATTCCTACATACTTGCATATTGCACTTATTATATTACTCTATGTTGACAATATCCATGAGATATACATGTTATAAGTTGAAAGCAACCGCTGAAACTTAATCTTCTTTTGTGTTGCTTCAATACCTTTACTATGAATTATTGCTTTATGAGTTAACTCTTATGCAAGACTTATTGATGCTTGTCTTGAAGTGCTATTCATGAAAAGTCTTTGCTTTATGATTCACTTGTTTACTCATGTCATATACATTGTTTTGATCGCTGCATTCACTACATATGCTTTACAAATAGTATGATCAAGATTATGATGGCATGTCACTCCAGAAATTATCTTTGTTATTGTTTTACCTGCTCGGGACGAGCAGAACTAAGCTTGGGGATGCTGATACGTCTCCAACGTATCGATAATTTCTTATGTTCCATGCCACATTATTGATGTTATCTACATGTTTTATGCACACTTTGTCATATTCGTGCATTTTCTGGAACTAACCTATTAACAAGATGCCGAAGTGCCAGTTGCTATTTTCTGCTGTTTTTGGTTTCATAAATCCTAGTAACGAAATATTCTCGGAATTGGACGAAATCAACGCCCAGGGTCCTATTTTGCCACGAAGCTTCCAGAAGTCCGAAGGAGAGACGAAGAGGGGCCACGAGGGGCCACACCCTAGGGCGGCGCGGCCCCCCCCCTTGGCCGCGCGGCCCTGTGGTGTGGGGCCCTCGTGCCGCCTCTTGACCTGCCCTTCCGCCTACAAATAGCCTCCGTGACGAAACCCCCAGGACCGAGAGCCACGATACGTAAAACCTTACCGAGACGCCGCCGCCGCCGATCCCATCTCGGGGGATCCAGGAGATCGCCTCCGGCACCCTCGCCGGAGAGGGGATTCATCTCCCGGGAGGACTCTACGCCGCCATGGTCGCCTCCGGAGTGATGTGTGAGTAGTCTACCCCTGGACTATGGGTCCATAGCAGTAGCTAGATGGTTGTCTTCTCCCCATTGTGCTTCATTGTCGGATCTTGTGAGCTGCCTAACATGATCAAGATCATCTATCCGTAATTCTATATGTTGCGTTTGTTGGGATCCGATGAATAGAGAATACTTGTTATGTTGATTATCAAAGTTATATCTATGTGTTGTTTATGATCTTGCATGCTCTCCGTTACTAGTAGATGCTCTGGCCAAGTAGATGCTTGTAACTCCAAGAGGGAGTATTTATGCTCGATAGTGGGTTCATGCCTGCATTGACACACGGGACGAGTGACGTAAAGTTCTAAGGTTGTGTTGTGTTGTTGCCACTAGGGATAAAACATTGATGCTATGTCCAAGGATGTAGTTGTTGATTACATTACGCACCATACTTAATGCAATTGTCCGTTGCTTTGCAACTTAATACCGGAGGGGTTCGGATGATAACTCGAAGGTGGACTTTTTAGGCATAGATGCGGTTGGATGGCGGTCTATGTACTTTGTCGTAATGCCCAATTAAATCTCACTATACTCATCATGATATGTATGTGCATGGTCATGCCCTCTTTATTTGTCAATTGCCCAACTGTAATTTGTTCACCCAACATGCTGTTTATCTTATGGGAGAGACACCTCTAGTGAACTGTGGACCCCGGTCCAATTCTCTTTACTGAAATACAATCTACTGCAATATTGTTCTACTGTTTTCTGCAAACAATCATCTTCCACACAATACGGTTAATCCTTTGTTACAGCAAGCCGGTGAGATTGACAACCTCACTGTTTCGTTGGGGCAAAGTACTTTGGTTGTGTTGTGCGAGGTTCCACGTTGGCGCCGGAATCTCCGGTGTTGCGCCGCACTACATCCCGCCGCCATCAACCTTCAACGTGCTTCTTGACTCCTACTGGTTCGATTAAACCTTGGTTTCTTACTGAGGGAAACTTGCCGCTGTGCGCATCACACCTTCCTCTTGGGGTTCCCAACGGACGTGTCAACCACACGCATCACATGGTATTGTGGAGAGAACCTCCAATGATGTTAAGATGCTTGTTAAACATTTTCATATGGTTCAAACTCAAATTGATCAACTCACTAAAGTTCAAAATGACTTGTTGGAAAATAGTTCTAAAGAAAAACATGCTTATGAAGTAACAACTAGAGGTGGTGTTTCTACTCAGGATCCTCTATATCCTGAGGGGCATCCCAAAAGAGTTGAACAAGATTCTCAACGAACTAAAGAAACTAGTGCTCCTTCTAAGAAAAAGAAAAAGAAACATAAAAATGTTGTAGAATCCTCTGAACCTGTTAATGATCCTAATAGTATTTCTATTTCTGATGCTGAAACTGAAAGTGGTAATGAACATGATAAAGATAATGATAAGAATGATGCTTCTGATAAAAATGAGGTTGAAAATGAACCTGAGAAGCATGTTAAGAATAAAAAGTATACTAAAGAAGATTTTATTGCTGAGAAACATGGTAATGAAAGAGAACCTTGGGTTCAAAAGCAAATGCCTTTTCCTGCTAAGAAACTAAAATCAAAGGAAGAAGAACACTATAATAAATTTTGTGATTGGATGAAACCTTTATTCCTGCAAATTCCTTTGACTGATGCTATTAAATTGCCTCCTTATTCAAAGTATATGAAATATATTGTCACTAACAAAAGGAAAATTCCTAATGAGGAGATTTCCACTATGGTTGCTAATTACTCTTTCAATGGAAAGGTTCCAAAGAAGCTTGGCGACCCAGGTATACCGACTATTCCTTGTTCCATCAAGAATAACTATGTTAGAACTGCTCTATGTGATTTGGGAGCGGGAGTTAGTGTGATGCCTTTCTCTCTTTATAAGAGACTTTATTTAGATAAGTTGATACCGACTGATATATCTTTGCAAATGGCTGATAAATCTACTGCTATTCCTGTTGGTGTATGTGAGGATGTTCCTGTTCAAGTTACTCAAAACTGCTTGATATTAACTGATTTTGTTGTGTTGGAAATGCTTGAAGATGATAATATGTCCATTATTCTTAGGAGACCCTTTCTTAATACTGCAGGGGCTGTTATTGATTGCAATAAAGGAAAAGTCACTTTTAATGTTGATGACAAGGAACACACTGTCTATTTTCCCAAGAAGACTGATAAAATATGTGGAGTTAATACAATTTCCAGTTCAAGAACCGTCAAAGTGGGAGTTATTGATTGTCCTATATATGATCTCAAAGAAGGATATCAAACTATTATTATTGGATCCGTATCAATACAATATAAGGTAACATGATTGATTTGAGGTTTATTTCTTCTTATGACATGTAAAATTATTTGGTGGCAAGACTTGATCAACCTTGTTAACAAGTATATTTTATATGCATAAGAAGAGCTAAACAACATTTCTTTCTTCCTCCACTTGCTTTGCTTGCTGTAGTACCACTTGTTTTGCAATATGCTTTAGTTGTTTAGAGGTTTGAAAATCTTTTTCTGCCCAGTAATAATAATTTTGACACCCAGAAATGTGCATTTTTCAAAGTTTTCAAAAAATTACAAAAATTATACCGTTGGTCTTATTTTTCGAAGACGCACCTGGGAGCACCTGGGGATGACCAGTGGGGCACCCCAGGGTGGCACCCCACAGGCCGGCGCGGCCAGCAAGGGGGGCGCGCCACCCTGTTGTGTGGGGCCCTCCTTGCCCCACTTCTTCATCTCTTTCACTCATTGCACTCTCTCCCGAAAAAACTCGTACTCATTTTCTCTCACTCGCGTTTCTGCTCAAGAGCTCAAGATTTCTCGATCTCTTTGCTCAGCCCAGATTTCTGTCTAAAATTTGGCACATTTGCTCTTCGGTATGTGACTCATCCGATTATCCAAGTAGAATTTTGTTTGGTTGAGTATATCTTGAATATTTTGCTGCTGTAGGTAACATGTTTAGTGAGCTTGCATGCTTGTTCTAAGTTGTAAGAATTAGTTGTGATGCATGTTTAGTACTCTAGCAAGTTCCTATGATAGTTTCCCTCAATTATATGTCACCAAATCAAATTTTATAATGTTTGTTGAAAAATTTCAGAAAAGGAAGATGAACAACCATAACTTTGGAGAAGTGTTTGAAAGAGAGACGACAAGCACAGGGAGGCCCTCAAGGTCATCCACTCGGATTAGGCGGTCTTATAATGAGGATGTCATCGCACCGAGCTTCGAAGCCGAAGAGGACAATGGAATCCCTAACGCTCCATCTTTTCCATGTTATGACTTTTTGAGCCATGCAGGGTTGCTGGATGATTTCTTGGTCCTCGTTGGTAAAGTGGGTTTAACCGCCTACATGGAGGATGAGAGGGATCAATACTACATGCTCACTAAAACCTTTGTTGAGAGCTTTCAGTTCAACAACAAACACTTCCAACCATCGGTTTCATTCAGGATTTATGATGATCCTATTACTATGAAGTTGAAGGATTTTTGTACTGCATTGGATATTGCCCCTGTAGGTACAGCGAAGAGGATCGAGAGCAATCCCAAGGAATTGCTGGAGCTCTATCGAGGAATCACCAATGATGATTGTCGCACCATTCAGCGTGGCAAGATAAGAAACATTCAACTCCCTGCTATTAAGTATTTTGCTTATTACCTTGCTACTAGCATTCTGGGTAGGGAGAACACTAGCAATATTTCTAGTTACCATCTTGCTTTCTTAATTGCTGCACTCACTGGAGAGACACCTTATCATCTTGGTGCTCTTGTTGCTCACCGCTTGTCTAACAAAGGGCCTATTTATGGAGGAATTATTGCATCGCGCATTTTAGCACATCTAGAGCTTCCTCTTGACCCTACTGATGTGAAAATAACTCCTATAAGGCTTGATATTGCTGCTATGAAGAGTCATCAATTTGTTACAGCTGACTCTAGTTTAGATAATATTGTCTTTAGAATGTTGTTTGCTGACGGGGAAGAGAGGGAAGTCCCATTGCCGCAGCTAGATTTGTTCAGTATTCACAGGGAACCATGGTCGCGCTCTAAGGAGAAGGTGGATGAGCAACTGAAGATACAAGGTTTCCACCAAGCAGCATGACTCCGAGGACGCCGAGCCCTCCTACGACTACACCGTCACGTATCCGGGTGCTTCTTCCAGCACATACCCGGATCCATCTTCGTCGTACTACGGAGGTCACTACAAGAAATGTGCCATAATATGACGTTTTTTTATGACTGGAAATCAAAATGTCATAGGTTTATGACGTTCCTAGCTTTGACCGTCCTTGGCCACTCCGGGGGGGCAAAACCCTAGAAAATCGTGACGTTATTGGGCAAAAACGTCATTGGCAATTTAGGTCAAAACGTCATTAGCAAAATTAAGTGGCCTACGACGTTTTTCCAATGCCGATTGCGACAAATCAATAGCGTCATTGGCATTTGGCTCAATACAATGGTATGTGTTTGGCTGCCATGTCATCCATTTTGCCTATGTGTCCCTTTTCGGGTCCCACGCGCCTCACACGTGTCACTGGAAGCAACCGGCTTGAACTAACTGACATGTAGGACCAACTGATACTTGTGGGACAAAGGCGTCTTGTTATTTTTTTTCTCTGTGCCGTCCACCATTTTAATGGGCTGCTGGTGATATCCTCCTCTTTTGGGCTGTCCTCTACTAGGCTGCTGGCTGCTGGCCTACCCCACGGCGGCCCATCCGGGGTTGAATTGCTGGCCCGACGGCCCATCCGGGGTTGAATTGCTGGCCCGACGGCCCATCCGGGGTTGGAGTGGCTCCCGATGGAAATAATCGGCAAAAATTGCGCTTGCGGGGACTCGAACCCTCGACCTGGCGCTGCCGCACTACCACTCCCTACCGCTTTGCTACAATAGTATTGTTGACACAAGTATGGTTATCCATGTATATAGACATGATAGACTAATCAGTTGTCTTAAAAATCCCTCCACCTCGACCAAAATCCCTCCGACCAGGTGCATCTAGCTAGGGTTCCTCCTCCGACCAAAATCCCTCCGACCAGGTGCATCTGTTGCATGGCGGCGCAGTTCCCAGCCTGCTCGGGCAGTTCTTCTAGGTCAGGAGCGTCGTCGCGTCGCCGCCGGCGGCCGGGCACGCCCATCCCGTATCGGCAGCGGCCATTCGATTATGAGCCCGCCGACGTATGTGACTGTGGCGAGAAGATGCCGCAATGGATTTCTTGGAGTGATCCGAATCTCGGGAGAAGATACCGGAACTGCAAAATTCGCTCGGTTAGTCTTCGAGCACGCCCCCGCCCCCATTCTGAATTTCGCCCGCCGTCTTCGAAGTTTCTTTTCTACTATGGCTTACTTATCCTCTTTTGTTCTTCATCCGTCGAGTTGCTGGTGGAATAGGGTGTAAAGTGTTTAAGTGGATTGATGATCCGCTGGATGAACGTCACAAAGAGTTAGTTCGTGATCTGCGTGATGCTGTTTGGGATCGAGATGAAGAAATTGAGAGGCTCCAGGTAGAAATTGAGAGGCTCCAGGAAGAAAAGTTTATGCTTGCTGCAAGGAAACAGAGCAACCCTGAACCAAAGAAAATGGGAGGCTTCATGGTTTGGGTGCTATCTGGTAGCTTTTGTCATCTCGTTGTACCCGGGTGATGTGTAGGAACTGAAATTAGGGTGAATTCAGTGATCCGTTGGTCGGGAGGAGAAGAAGCTAGAGTATATGCTAGAGTTATTGTGTTGTAATTCCAACCATTTGTCTCTTCGTGCCACAATGTTTAGTTCCTGAATTTGAACCATGTCTATGTATGTGTGCAATTCGTTCGGTTGAAAATGTGTTCTGTTGAAAATGAGTTCCGTTGAAAATGTGTAGCAGCTACTTTTGCACGGCGGCGCCGCCCATATATGGTCGCCGGCGTCGGCCATGCACGGCGGCGCCGCCCATATATGGTCGCCGGCGTCAGCCATGTATTGAAAAAATTGGGCATGGATTCCCCTAAAAATTGGGCATGGAGTCCCCAAAAAATTGGGCACAAATTCCGGGAACAAATAGCTGACATATTCAACATAAATTCTGGGAATATTGAACATAAAAATTGGGCACAAATTCGGGAACAAATAGCTGACATATTCTGGGAACAAATAGCTGACATATTCAACATAAATTCCGGGAACAAATAGCTGACATATTCAACACAAATTCCGGGAACAAATAGCCGACAAATTTCGGGAAGCCGACATATTCAACACAAACTGCTACTCATCTTCTTCGAAAACTTGACGCTTCCTAGTCCTATTTCCTCCATCATCATCATCATCATCCTCATCGCTGCAATATTGGTACATTGTCTGATCAACCTCCTCGATTTCTTCGGGCACAACCTCTTTGCTATGTTTCTTCAGTTTGTCCACAATGACTTTTTCAAGTAGCACACGTTCCTGGTCACTTCTCGTCCTACTCCGTGCAGTGCCTTCTTTTTCTTGCACAGGAACTTGACTGGAATCTTCATCTTGATATGATAGTACAGCGGGTCCCTGTTCATTTTCTTTTACACTCCATAGATGTCTATGGTGAAATTTCTGCACAACTTGCCATTTTCCTTTCAACTTGGTGTCTGGCACATAAAAGACCTTGGTTGCTTGTGATGTCGAAGGAAAGGATCAGTCTTGTACCAAAACTTTTCTGTGTTAACACTCTTGAAGTGTCCATCATCGTCGAGCCCGGGTTTCCTACCACCAAGGTCAAACCAGTCACACCGGAAGAGGACAACTGACCGATGGACGCCACCGCTGGAGTTGTATTGCAATCTGATGATGGATTTGAGCTGACCAAAGAAGTCAATGCTGTTGCCATCATGATCTCCCTCAGAAACGATTCCACTATTTTGTGTCTTCCTGTTCTTCTCGCGGTCAACAGTATGGTACCGAACACTGTCAACAACACATGCCGAATATAGTCTCACTCTAAAATCTGGTTTGCACGCCAAAGCATAGAGATCAGGACAGACATCATTTCGCATTTTTCCAATCTGCAAAAAATCAACCACGGGGTGAGTAACACACACAGCAAAATTATATCATGAACTTTTCCAATCTTCAGAAATAAACCAGCTAAAGATCTCACATGAGTCTGAAACCATCTAGCAAAGTTCTTGGCAAGCCATCTATCAACATTGATCCGACCACCTTGTTGGTTCAACTCTTGTTTGCACAGGCTGGAATGGCAACAGAAAATAGATCCTAATTATTATTTGGAGAGGCTGCAATAACCTATCTATATAAGGAATGAAGAGAAACGTACTCGATGTATGGATCAACCTCAGGGCAACTTCGGAGCACATACCACACCATGTTGTCATAGTCCTCACCAGCAAACACATATTGAGAGGCTCCAATAAATTTCACACCGTGTTTGAAAACAGACACATCACCAATATGTGAATCATCCCGCTCCGGATTTCTGCTTGGACGGTTGAATCTTGTTTCAACATCGTCGAAGTATCTCGAGCAAAATGTCAGGCACTCATCAACAATATATGCTTCGGCAATCGATCCCTCCGGCCTGGCATTGTTCCGGACATAACGCTTCAATGTTAGCAACCTTCTTTCGACTGGGTACATCCAACCGTAATGCACTGGGCCTCTAAGCCTTGCCTCTTTTGGTAAATGGATGGCCAAATGCACCATCACGTCGAAGAAAGATGGGGGGAAGATCTTCTCAAGTTTGCAAAGAATAACTACGATTTCCTTTTCAAGTCTGTCCAGAACGTCTCTCTTCAGTGTTTTGCAGCACAGCTCTCTGAAGAAATTTCCAAGTTCAGCAACCGCTTCATATATGTCTTCATGGATTGTTCCTCGAAGGCCAGCCGGTAAGATCCTTTGAAGCAATATATGACAGTCATGGGTCTTCAGCCCTTGAAGCTTGCACTTATCAGCAGCAACACACTTGGATATGTTAGACGCGTACCCATCTGGAAACCTCACAGCTTTTATGAATTCACAAAAAGCAATGTCCCGGCGGCCCCGTTTTGCGCAGTTGGCAAAGCAAACGGAGCCAAAAAATCGAGCGGAGCCGCGTGGCGTCATTTTATGTGTCCTGGTAACCACTGCAAAAGACGGAACTGGGATACGGCAATTATCTTGGAGAACCCTTCACGAACAATGAAGATACTCCGCCCCGCAACAATCGCAGAAGCTCACCGCAGATTGATGAAAGGATCGATGAAGCAAGCACTGTTCGCAGGGACACAGGTCCTACTGCATCTGATGTCATGGTCCATCGACACTTTGATTCCGATGGTTTTCTTGATCCCGAGGATGATGAAGGCAAGTTTTTGTTGGACAGACTGTCCACACTATCTACTCGCCTTTTTGTTTATCTTTATAAACTCTTTTGGTTGTGGGTGCTGCTTTCGACATGATCTTTGTATGTATGCTATTCGAGTGGAACCACCGCTGCAGGTGGCCGTAAAAGGAAGGGCACCGGGCCGGGAGCGGATTTGCAAGGGGATGGGAGTCAAGCTTACCATTGAGATTCCTCCAGGGCTGAAACGTCCCGAGAAGCCTTTGCCTCGCTGCCAAGTTTGCATCGGAGGGTGGAATGCTTGCAAGAGGCCGGATGCCGCTCCTTCCGCATTTCAAGTTGTACAAGAGGGATGAGAATTTGTTGGCCGACTTCGTTGGAAAGATGGGGGTAATCTTCTTCATCACCGGCTCATTTGTTAGATGATAGGAGTGCTTGCTTGATTGTTCATAGTTCATGATAACTAACCTCGTCCTTGCCCTTGTTTGCTTTGTAGGCAAATTTCAACATGGACACAGAGTCGGAAGACATCCAGAAGGCTTGCTATGACGTATCGCGGAAAGTGTCGAAGAACAGGCGCTACATCCCGAAAAGGGACTACTTCGACAAAGTACCAAGCAAATGAAGTCAGCATCAAGTCCCCTGTTAAGGATGTCTCAGATGAAGAATGGGAAGCTCTAACTGCTCTGTGGGTAACCCCAAGACACAGGGTATGTTCTTTGCTTCAGTTGCAGTCATTAGTGCTTGCATGGTAGACATGATGCTCATCGTTATAGTGTGCACATTGCTGAATATCATGATTGTGCCCTTCTGCAGAACACATGTACCAAGAACAAGGACAGTCGTGCTGCGGTCAAATTTGGCCAAAAGACTGGCTCTCGTAGCTATGCTCGCTCATCTCGTATGCAATCGTAAGAACACTCTTACGGAATTTCCTTTGCATCTTACTCTTGTCTCCACAAGCTTATGTTCGATTCTTGGTGAACATCATTTCCGGAGGGAGGAGCGCAGAGGTGAAGAGCTAGATGCGATCGACATCTTTAAGGCGACCCATCACGAGCAAGAAGGATGGTTTCTCCGAGGAAGCTCCAGCTGCAATAGTAAGTGACTTGTTCATTTCACTTTTGTGAACCATTCTTGGACCTGCGCGTTTCTCGAATTGATGAATCTTTTGGAAATGGATCTCCAGTGCTGATATGGAAGCTGAGATGGCTATTCCCGTGCCGGAAGGTGCACCGCCAAGGTCTGCAGTCGTCGTTGTTGCAAAGGTTCTTAGCAAGGAAGCCAAGCACGACACTTTCTCGAAGAATGCTCGGACTTCAGCCCAGTTCCACTGTCAAGCTCAACAAGCCCACCGCAGCTCGCTGTATCGGCGCATGTTCATGACCCGGAAGCACAGCCGAAGAGGTCCCAGGAGGAAGCTGAACGGATGAAGCGGCAGCTTGCTCGCCATCATGGAAGAAGGCTGCTGCCCGTAAGGAGAAGCAAGCGGCAAATGAAGCCGCACAAGCTCGCCGTGACAAGGACTACATGGAGCTCCTCAAGCGGATCGAGGAAAGTGATAGGAGGCTTGCTCACATGATGTCCATCTTCGGAGCATCCGCGAATTAGCTCCCGCTGCTCGGTCGTATCCCTTTTTTGTGTCCCGCCATGGAACTTGGTCATATCCCGGCAGCGTGACAATAACTTGGTCATATCCGTGAACTTCTTACCGTGAATCCAGTGAACTTTCTTGGCATGTTGGTGAATCCGTGAACCTGGTCATTTCTGCTTCGTCACTCTGCTCGTGAAATTTGCAGATTTGAAATGTTGTCTTTTATATTTTGTCGTTGAATTTCCTAATTTAATATATGCCATCGTTGGGCTATTGTGGGCTCTTAAAAGGCCAAGGCCCAAAGTAGCCTAGAAATATATGGGCTCTTAAAAGGCTAGAGCCCAACAAATAATTAATTGTATTTTCGAAAAATGGGAGTTGAAAAGGCCAAAAAAGGCCGAAGCCCAAAAAACTTGCGAGACCGTAAAAAGGCCAAAGCCCATAACTTTTATGGACCCAAAAAGGCCAAGGCCCAATATCTTTATGGACCCCAAAAGGTTGTGGCCCAAAACCTTTGTGGACCCTATAAAGGCCTAGGCCCAAAATCTTAATGGACCCTAAAAGGCCAAGGCCCAAAACCATATTGGACCCTAAAAAGGCCAAGGCCCAAAACTGTAATGGGTCCTAAAAAGGCCACGGCCCAAAACTGTAATGGGTCCTAAAAAGGCCACGGCCCAAAACTGTAATGGGTCCTAAAAAGGCCACGGCCCAATGGAAATTGGCCCAGGCCCAGTAAGTACAGCAGCTAAAAAGGCCGTTGAAAAAAAAAAGCTAAAAAGGCCGAGGTAATTGGGCCAGTTACGGGCCAAGGCCCAACAAAGCCGAAAAAAATAATCAGAACTAATGGGCTCAGCCCACATAAGGAGCTGAATGGACCGGGCTGAATTCAAATAACGACGTTTCTAATTCGTCACAATTTTGCCACGTCGGATTGCCACGCTGGACTCGGGGGCAGGTGCCCATGACGTTTTGGGAACGTCATGCAGTCGATGACATTTTAAAACGTCACAAAGGTCTACGACGTTTTCAAGTGGAACGTCTTAAGCACTCATTGCTGACTCCCAGCTTTCGACGTTTTGAAAGTTGTCACAATAACGTCACAAGTAGCCATTAGTGACGTTTCAGTGACACCTTTATTTCGTCAACTTATGGCAGATTTCTTGTAGTGGGTGCCACTTCATGGTCACCATGGGATTGATCTCCACTTAGGCAAAAGCCTAATCTTGGGGGGAGGTATACCGGCATCACTCATTCTTTGCATATTATGGTTGCTGGATACTTGTATATACTTGTTTAGCTTCTTGAAGTGGTTTTCTAATAAAAGGGAGATGATATATGGGGAAGTGCTGCCTGAAAACAGATTCTGGGCTGTTACTAAAAAAAATCGTGCGCACAGCCAGAACGTTATTTTGAGTTGAAAATTTGTGTGCATGTTCCCCAGGTTGTTATCTAACTTTCATTAGTTGACCACTTTTCGAACTGAGCAACGGAAGATTTTTGTAAAAATCTATTTCTGTACTGCTGTCAGGTTTTGGCAGATTTCCGCCATCCTGCTTTTCTGTGTTTCTTCTAGTTTTCATTCTCTTGTTTTTGCTTTGTTTCTTTCCTAAAACACAAAAAGACCAAAAATATTTCTGTTGTTTCTCTTTACCATTTGCTATCTTGGTTTCTTGCTTTCATTTTGCTTTATTTGCTATCGTTGGTTTGCTATAAGAAAATCCAAAAAGATTTTGCTTTGTTTGCTTGTTTCCTTTTGTTCTTGTTTCTAACCCAAAAACACCAAAAATATTTGTTGTTCTTCTTTGGTTTTGTAAAGTTCATTATGGAGTTCAGTGGTTTTCGGTAGTTGGAGCTGGGTTTTCATTCCATATTATTCAAGCTACAAAAGTAAAAGGAAATAATGACGATCTACGACAATCCGACTGTGGTGAGAGGCTGGTATGAACTCTATTTGTTTTCATTTTTTTACATATACTCATCCATGTGAGCATTCTTAGTTGGTTCATGTGAGGTATATGTCAATTAAGAAAGTCTAGCAGTTCATGATCTCTCATGTTTAGCTCCAATTTATTAATATGAGTAGCATGTCATAAATATTCGTTTGTATTGCTTTATTCATAGATAGATATGACATTGTGGTATCCTCCTCTGAATAATTCACTTGAATCGACTTGGCACATGCTCACGCATGGATATGACTGAACAAAAGTCTATTAAGCCTCGAGGATTTATTTTGCCTCAGAGTTCTTGTATCACTTTTATGCCTCTGTTAATTTATTTTGCCGCAAGCATGATTATGACGAGTCATCGCTCTCTTGATTGTCGCTTCCCAGCCTATTGCTAGCCTTCACTTGTACCGAGCGGAACGCCTGCTCGTGCTTCCAAACCCCTGAAACCAAGTTATTCCAGAGTGTCCATCATAAGTACCTATGCATGGCATTTCAAACCATTCCAAGTAAATTCTCATGTGCTACCTTTAAAACCTTCAAAATGCTTCTCAATTTGTGTTAATGTTTTATAGCTCATGAAGAAGTATGTGGTGTTTTATCTTTCAACCTTGTCATTTACTCCGTACGGACTTTCACCAATGGACTAGTGGCACATCCGCTTATCCAATAATTTTGCAAAAAGAGCTGGCAACGGGGTTCCCAGCCCCAATTAATTAACTTTCATAAATTTACAAATAGACACTCCTCCATGGTATGTGATTGTTGGTCGGCACCCGAGGATTCGGTTAGCCATGGCTTGAGAAAGCAAAGGTGGGGAGGAGTGTCATCTAAATAAAACTAAAATAAAAAGGCACTCCTTCATGGTATGTGATTGTTGGTCGGCACCCGAGGATTCGGTTAGCCATGGTTTGTGAAAGCAAGGTTGGAAGGAGTGCCACCCAAAAATAAAATTTCATGGGAGCCGCTCTTGAAAGTCTGGTTGATGAGGTAGTTAGAGTACCCATTAACATTCGTTGACAACAACAAACACCTCTCAAAACCATTTTACTTCTGTCTTTAGAAAAATGAAAAGCTCTAGCACATGTTAATCCCTGCTTTCCTCTGCGAAGGGTCAATCTTTTACTTTTACATTGAGTCTCCATCCTTTCTTTGAGTACTTTCTTGAGAGCACAACTGTCATTCTTAGTATAATATGCTTGTCCGAAAATGTGATTAATTGTGGTATAACTTTGATACTTTTATCTTTGATAATCTCTACTTCCATTCTTTCCATGAACTTCAAAGGTGCCCGAGCATTTATATTTTGCTGTACAAATACGGGCAAGCGAGATACCACTTTATCATATCCTTTTATGAACATTGCAATCCTGCTGATAGACATGATTCATGATGCTTATTATTAATTTGTTGGTACCTTTTCCATGATTGATATAGCTATTAGATGATTTTATTTGCATGTATCTTATTATGAATTGCTTAAGTACTTGCCATATCATGAGAATATTTACATCATATGAGCAAATGTGTTAGTGAAAGTTCTTTTATCGCACTCAGTTGTTAACTGAATTGCTTGAGGACAAGCAATAAGCTAAGCTTGGGGGGAGTTGATACGTCCAAAATGTATCTACTTTCTCGAACACTTTTGCTATTGTTTTGCCCCTAATTTGTGTATTTTGGATACAACTAACACGGACTAACGCTGTTTTCAGCAGAATTGCTCTGGTGTCTCGTTTTTGTGCAGAAATCCAACTTTCAGGAGAATCCTAGGAATTTATGCAAAAGGTCTTATTTTCCCAGAAGAATTACGGAGCCAGAAGGGCAAGCCAGGTGGAGGCCCGAGGCCCCCACACACTAGGCCGGCGCGGCCCAGGAGGGGGGCGTGCCGCCCTATTGTGTGCCCCCCTCGGCTGGCCTCTGACGCCCCCGTTTGGACTACTTAAGGGTTTCGATCTAAAAACGCGAGACGAGAAGTCAAAGTCGCCAGAAACCATCCAGTACGCCGCCACCATTGCGAAACTCCGTCTCGGGACCAGAAACTCCTTCTGGCACCTCGCCGGGACGGGGAATTGGAGGAGATCATCGCCATCATCACCACCGACGCCTCTCCATCGACCAGCCATGTTTTCCCCATCCATGTGTGAGTAATTCCCCCGCTATAGGCTGAAGGGGATGGTACGGATTGGATGAGATTGGTCATGTAATAGTCATAAGATTGTTAGGGCATAGTGCCTAGTATCCGTTGTTGGTGCTTTTATGATATTGTTGCAACTTGTTATGCTTAATGCTTGTCACTAGGGCCCGAGTGCCATGATCTCAGATCTGAACATGTTATTGATTCATGAAGATATTCGTTGTTTATGATCTTACCTGCAAGTTGTATACACATGTCGTTGTCCGGAACCCGAGGCCCCAAAGTGACAGAAATTGGGACAACCGGAGGGAAAGGCGGTGATGTGAGGATCACATGTGTTCACGGAGTGTTAATGCTTTGCTCCGGTACTCTATTAAAAGGAGTACCTTAATTTCCAGTAGTTTCCCTAGAGGCCCGGCTGCCACCGGCTGGTAGGACAAAATATGTTGTGCAAGTTTCTCATTGCGAGCACGTACGACTATATATGGAACACATGCCTATTGATTGATTAGTACTTGGATACTGTTTTATTATTATCTGCAAATGCCCTGCATTGATTGTTACATGAGTTTCTCTCATCCATGCAACGCCCGTCATCCATCCCTGTGCCTACAGTATTTTAATCCTCATCGTTTACTATAATCACTACTGCTGTCTTTGTTACTCGTTGTCTGTTTCACTATCGCTATCGCTATAAAACTATTACTACTCGATAAACTCTTGCGAGCAAGTCTCGTTTCCAGTGCAGCTGAATTGACAACTCCGCTGTTAAGGCTTTCAAGTATTCTTTGTCTCCCCTTGTGTCGAATCAATAAATTGGGTTTTACTTCCCGCGAAGACTGTTGCGATCCCCTATACTTGTGGGTCATCAGCGATCCGATCCTTCATACGTTGGATTCGATCATCTTCAGGAAGAGCACCCGAAGAATCGTCAACAAATGCAGGCACTGGGAACACCTGCAAGGAAAAGCGTCAAAAGCATGACGGATCGCTTCGCATCAGCATTAGAAAGTACTCCCATCGGGAGAAGTGCAAGTGAAAATATCATAGCAAGGGTGTATTAGCAACATTGCTAGCATGGAGTTTATTACAAACATGAGTTTTGCGACATAACAATTGTTCCACATCAGCTCAAAGAGAAGTTTGTTACAAAAATCAAAGGGCTTGGGTCTGAGTCGATAAACTGGGACCAGCCGATGTCTTCCTTGATGAAACCAGCTCAAGGAGCTGGCGTGCACACTTAAGGGCTGACGCTTTGAAGACGCTTAAATCAATAAACCGCCCATCTTGCTCTTTCGGCAATCTGCTTGGACATCTCTTCGATATCGGCCTTGAAGCCATGACCCATCATAAGTTGGAAGGCTAGGAGGGCACCATAGGTACGCGAAGTGCGTTTGAATACCTCGATAACCTCCTTGGTGTCGACTGCGAAGGCGTCGATCAGCTGCCCCAGAGTCTTCTCTTTACTGATCTTGGGGAAGATCATCGAGTGCATCCGCGCCATGGCACCTTTCCCCTTTTCAAGAAGCTCCCGTGTAAGCTGGTGGGAGGCGAGAGTCATGGACACACCGTTTGCCGGAGAGTTGTTTGGAATCCAGTCCAAAGCATTGGCAGGGATGTCGGCGGCCTCTGCAAGAGAATTGAACAAAATGAATTACTGATAAAGAATCAAAACCATAAGTGCAATAATCAACAGAGAAGCATAAAAAGAGATTACCAAGCAAAGCCAACGAAGACTGGCGAAGGAGTTCATCTTTTTCAGTTGCCCGAGCCTCGGCGGCCAGCCTAGACGCTTCCTCTTCTTTCAGCTTCTGCTTCAGCTTGCTGATACGTCTCAAACGTATCTATAATTTCTTATGTTCCATGCTTGTTTTATGACAATACCTACATGTTTTATACACACTTTATATCGTTTTGATGCATTTTCCGGAACTAACCTATTAACGAGATGCCGAAGTGTCAGTTCCTGTTTTCTGCTGTTTTTGGTTTCAGAAATCCTACAAAGGAAATATTCTCAGAATCAGACGAAATCAATGCCCAACATCTTATTTTTCCCGGGACCTTCCAGAAAGTCAACGGGGGACCAGAGGGGAGCCAGGGGGGCCCCACCCCACATGGCGGCGCGGCCAAGGGGGGGGGCGCGCCCCCCTATTGTGGGGAGGCCCCGTGGCCCCTCCGACTCCGCCTCTTCGCCTATAAGATGCCTCCTGACCTAAATCCTCGACACGGATTGACGAAACACCAGAAAGCCTTCCAGAGCCACCGCCATCGCGAAACTCCAATTCGGGGGACAGAAGTCTCTGTTCCGGCACCCTGCCGGGACGGGGAATTGCCCCCGGAAGCCATCTCCACCGCCATCTTCACCGCCATCGTTGTCTCCATGATGAGGAGAGAGTAATTCTCCCCCGAGGCCGAGGGCTCTACCGGTAGCTATGTGGTTAATCTCTCTCTCTCTGTACCCCAATACAATGATCTCATGAATTGCTTTGCATGATTGAGATCCATATGATGAGCTTTGTATCACTATTAATCTATGTGCTACTCTAGTGATGTTATTAAAGTAGTCTATTCCTCCTTCATGATGTAATGTGGACAGTGTGTGCATCATGTAGTACTTGGCGTGGGTTATGATCGTGATCTCTTGTAGATTGTGAAGTTAACTATTATTAGGCTCTAAGGTTACTTAAATATGAATGCCGAATGTTGTGGCGCTTGTCAACTCCGACATTGAGGTGCTCTTGTAGCCCTACACAACGAATGGTGTTCATTATCAAACAAGAGTATATGTAGCACAAAGGAAGAGAACTTATTTATTATGTGATCAATGTTGAGAGTGTCCACTAGTGAAAGTAGGATCCCTAGGCCTTGTTTCCAATACGCAAGCACCGCTTATTTACCGTTACAGTTGCATGTTTACTCGCTGCCATATTTTATTCAGATTGCTATTACCACTCATATACATCCATACTACTTGTATTTCACTATCTCTTCGCCGAACTAGTGCACCTATACATCCGACAAGTGTATTAGGTGTGTTGGGGACACAAGAGACTTCTTGTATCGTGATTGCGGGGTTGCTTGAGAGGGATATCTTTGACCTCTTCCTCCCTGAGTTCGATAAACCTTGGGTGATCCACTTAAGGGAAACTTGCTGCTGTTCTACAAACCTCTGCTCTTGGAGGCCCAACACTGTCTACAAGAATAGAAGCACACATAGACATCAAGCACTTTTCTGGCGCCGTTGCCGGGGAGGTAAGGTAAAAGGTATTCACATCCTCCAACTACTAAGCTATTTCCTAGCATTGTTGCCGGTGTGTGAGTGCTCGAAGCTATTTCCTTTAGATCCTGCAATTGCATCTTTTTGTTTCTTGTTTTACACTAGTAAGGCATAATGGAAAAGAACAATGAGCTTCTTAATCTTTTTCCTGAGTTAGAATTGTTTGATGCGAAAATTAAAAAACCTATGGAACCTTATTTGCATGCTAGTAGCGATGTTATTAGTATGAATGCAATTATCGCTAATGCTATGGAGAAGTCTAAGCTTGGGGAAGCTAGTTTTTGTGATCTTTTTAGCTTCCCATCTTTAGGGGAGAAAATTTGCTCGATAATACTTTATCTCCCATATGCGATAACTCTAATGATGCTTGTGATATTTTAAATGCACCTACTGAAAGTATTCCATATAAAATCCCTATGAAAATTATTGAACGTGTTGTGGATAACCGCTATGAAGGGGATAGAACTGTCCATCCTGGAGATCATTTACTCTTTTTGCATGAATTATGCGGGTTATTCAAGTGTGCGAGTATCTCTATGGATGAAGTGAAGAAGAAATTATTCTCTATGTCGTTGTCTGGTAAAGCGGCGCATTGGTATAAACTGCTGAAGGATGAGCATTCTCTTGATTGGAAGGATATTGTGCCTCTATTTTATTCTAAATTCTATCCTCCAAGTGAAATTCACAAAGACCGAAACCGAATATATAATTTCCGGCCTCACGATGGAGAGAGTATTGCCCAAGCATGGGAGAGATTGAAGTCTTTAATGCTCAAATGCCCCAATCATGAGCTTCCTGGTAATATCATCATTGATAATTTCTATGCAAGACTTTCTTTTCAAGATAAAACCTTGTTGGATATCGCTTGTTCCGGATCATTCACGCGCAATAAAGAAGAGTTTAAATGGGACCTTCTTAATCGGATTTAGGAGAACGCTGAAGATTGGGAGAACGACAAAGGTAAAGAATCAGGTATAAACTATGATTATGAATGCATTGAAACTTTTATGGATACTGGGAAATTTCGAAATATGAGTGCTACCTATGGTCTTGACTCTCAAGTTTCTGCAAATCTTTATAAAGCTTTTGCCTCTCATTTTGAATTGCCTAGGAAGAATTTTGATAAGTATCATGAACCTTTTAAAGAGGCTTGTATGAAGGATGAAATTGTTGTTAATGATTGCAATAAACATGCTCAAACTCCTAAGAATGCTATTTCCTATAAGCATGTTAATTTTTGTGGAATGCATAGACCTTGTGGAATTAATCAAATCGAAGATGAATATTGTATCCATCATATTAATGAAAAAACTAGAAAGTGGTCTAGGGCTGTAGATGATCTTGGTAAAAAGTTTGTGCCCTCTATCCTTTTATTTGTGAACTTTGTCATAAAGTGGGTCATTTTAATTTCCAATGCTCCTCCAATGATAATTCGCACCCCATGAGTGCTGCAAATTTGTATTGTAATGATGAAATTACTCCTAATCAGCATGATGAACTTACTTTATTTTTGTGGTGTGAAGAGTTATCAAGAAAAATCTCTTTGTTACATGTGAGTGATCTTGATATTGATGATGTCCTGCATGGGTGTTTTTCTTATTGCATTGATAATTTCCATACAAATACTTACATACAAAATATTTTAGAAGATGACACCTTGCCAAAATATGATAGGACCGCTGAGTGTTTTGAACTTATTAATGAAAAGGAGGAATCCTCCCAAGTTTCTTCTATTGTTTCTGAAAATAAAACAGGTTATGTGGAGAAGCCTCTCATCAAGCCTCTCCCTCCTAAAGAAAGTAACGAGGAGAATGAGAAGAAAAAGAAGAAGGGAACGAAGAAGAAGAAGGAGAATAAAAAGAAAGAGGTAACAACATATCCCCGCGTGTATGAGATAACGATAGGTAACCGTAAGTATGTTGCTCCTGATGATTATTATGATAATGAATCTGAGTACAATGATCTTCCTATGCCCTTTACCTACATTAGTGATCATGATTTGAAAGAGCACACTACTTTTGATATTGCAAATCTCTGGGAAACTAATTCTGAAAATGATAATGTTAATAATTGCCATAGTATCAGTACTATTCATGCTTCTTCCCATAATAATGTAGGAAGCTCTAAGCTTGGGGATGAGGTGTTTGAAAATCCTTTTTCTACTGATCATTATATGTTTGATACATCTCCTTCTAGTAACAATGATGGTATGGTCACATATGAACATACTGTGAAAGATAACTATTCTATTTCTTATGATGACACTGTGCCTCCAATCTTTGATGATTATTATAAAGAATGCTATGATATAGGTTATAACTATCCTTATGAAACTTGTCATAGTTATGATTGGATTGCCAAAAACAATTCCCTTAGTATGCAACTTGTTTACCATGTTCAAATTCTTGATAATAATCTTGATCCAATTACTATTAATGAGAAGAACTCTTCTTATGCCAAAATTAACGATACTTTTATGCATATGAACCATGATAAGAATGTTTTAAGTGATGGTTATATTGTGGATTTCATTAATGATGCTACTGAAAGTTATTATGAGAGGGGGAAACATGGTTATATGCATCTTAATAATATTAATTTCCCCTCTTTATGTTGAGAATCTTGAAGCTGCGCTTGTTTTATCTTCCTATGCTTGTTGCATTATGCTTCATGAATTTGTTTATTTACAAGATTCCTTTTCATAGGAAGTGGGTTAGACTTAAATGTGTTTTGAATTTGCTCCTTGATGCCCTCTTTTGCTTCAACTCTTATTTCTTGGGAGTGCATCATTGAAATTACTGAGCCCATCTTAATGGCTATAAAGAAAGCACTTCTTGGGAGATAACCCATGTGTTTATTTTACTACAGCAATTTTTGTTTTATATTTGAGTCTTGGAAGTTGTTACTACTGTAGCAACCGCTCCTTATCTTATTTTATTGCATTGTTGTGCCAAGTAAAGTCTTTGATAGCAAGGTTGATACTAGATTTGGATTACTGCGCAGAAACAGATTTCTGTCTGTCACGAATTTGGGCAGGGTTCTCTCTAGGTAAATCAGAAAAATCTGCCAATTTACGTGCGTGATCCTCAGATATGTATGCAAATTTCATTCAATTTGAGCTTTTTCATCTGAGCAAGTTAAGTGCCTCTGGAAAATTCGTCTTTACGGACTGTTCTGTTTTGACAGATTCTGCCTTTTATTTCGCATTGCCTCTTTTGCTATGTTGAATGGATTTATTTGTTCCATTAACTTTCAGAAGCTTTGGGCAATGTCCAGAAGTGTTAAGAATGATTGTGTTACCTCTGAACATGTGAATTTTTGATTATTCACTAACCCTCTAATGAGTTTGCTTTAAGTTTGGTGTGGAGGAAGTTTTCAAGGGTCAAGAGAGGAGGATGATATACTATGATCAAGAAGAGTGAAAAGCCTAAGCTTGGGGATGCCCCCGTGGTTCATCCCTGCATATTTCAAGAAGACTCAAGCATCTAAACTTGGGGATGCCCAAGGCATCCCCTTCTTCATCGACAACTTATCAGGTTTCTTCTCTTGAAACTATATTTTTATTCGGTCACATCTTATGTACTTTACTTGGAGCGTCTGTTTGTTTTTGTTTTGTTTGAATAAATTCATGCTTGTGTGGGAGAGAGACACGCTCCGCTCGTTCATATGAACACATGTGTTCTTAGCTTTACTCTTAATGTTCATGGCGAAGGTTGAAACTGCTTCGTTAATTGTTATATGGTTGGAAACAGAAAATGCTCATGTGGTAATTGGTATAATGTCTTGAATAATTTGATACTTGGCAATTGTTGTGCTCATATAGATCATGTTTAAGCTCTTGCATCATGTACTCTGCACCTATTAATGAAGAACTACATAGAGCTTGTTAAAATTTGGTTTGCATGATTGGTCTCTCTAAGTCTAGATATTTTCTGGTTAAGGTGTTTGAACAACAAGGAGACGATGTAAAGTCTTATAATGCTTACAATATGTTCATATGTGAGTCTTGCTGCACCGTTTTATACTTGAGTTTGCTTCAAACAACCTTGCTAGCCTAGCCTTGTATTGAGAGGGATTCTTCTCGTGCATCCAAATCCTTGAGCCAAAAACTATGCCATTTGTGTCCACCATACCTACCTACTACATGGTATTTCTCCGCCATTCCAAAGTAAATTGCTTGAGTGCTATCTTTAAACAATTCAAAAGTTATTACCTCTTATTTGTGTCAATGTTTTATAGCTCATGAGGAAGTATGTGGTGTTTATCTTTCAATCTTGTTGGGCAACTTTCACCAATGGACTAGTGGCTTCATCCGCTTATCCAATAATTTTGCAAAAAGAGTCGGCAATGGGGTTCCCAGCCCGAATTAATTAACTTTCATAAAGTTACAAATAGACACTCCTCCATGGTATGTGATTGTTGGTCGGCACCCGAGGATTCGGTTAGCCATGGCTTGAGAAAGCAAAGGTGGGGAGGAGTGTCATCTAAATAAAACTAAAATAAAAAGGCACTCCTTCATGGTATGAGATTGTTGGCAGGCACCCGAGGATTCGGTTAGCCATGGTTTGTGAAAGCAAGGTTGGAAGGAGTGCCACCCAAAAATAAAATTTCATGGGAGCCGCTCTTTGAAAGTCTGTCTGGCAAGGGGGGTTAGAGTGCCCACTACCATTCGTTGACAACAACAAACACCGCTCAAAACTTTACTTTTTATGCTCTCTTTATATTTTCAAAATAAAAGCTCTAGCACAAATATAGCAATCAATGCTTCCCTCTGCGAAAGGCCATTCTTTTACTTTATTGTTGAGTCAGTTTACCTACTCCTTTCTATCTTAGAAGCAAACACTTGTGTAAACTGTGTGCATTGATTCTTACATGTTTACTTATTGCACTTGTTATATTACTTTGTGTTGACAACTATCCATGAGATATACATGTTACAAGTTGAAAGCAATTGCTGAAACTTAATCATCCTTTGTGTTGCTTCAATGCCTTCTACTAAGAATTTATTGCTTATGAGTTAATTGTTATGCAAGTCTTATTGATGCTTGTCTTGAAAGTACTATTCATGAAAAGTCTTTGCTATATGATTCAGTTGTTTACTCATTGTCTTCATCATTGCTTTGAATCGCTGCATTCATCTCATATGCTGTACAATAATGTTGATCAAGATTATGTTGGTAGCATGTCACTTAAGAAATTATCATTGTTATCGTTTACCTACTCGAGGGCGAGTAGGAACTAAGCTTGGGGATGCTTGATACGTCTCAAACGTATCTATAATTTCTTATGTTCCATGCTTGTTTTATGACAATACCTACATGTTTTATACACACTTTATATCGTTTTGATGCATTTTCCGGAACTAACCTATTAACGAGATGCCGAAGTGCCAGTTCATGTTTTCTGCTGTTTTTGGTTTCAGAAATCCTACAAAGGAAATATTCTCGGAATCGGACGAAATCAATGCCCAACATCTTATTTTTCCCGGGACCTTCCAGAAAGTCAGAGGGGAGCCAGGGGGGCCCCACCCCACAGGGAGGCGCGGCCAAGGGGGGGCGCCCCCCTATTGTGGGGAGGCCCCGTGGCCCCTCCGACTTCGCCTCTTCGCCTATAAGATGCCTCCTGACCTAAATCCTCGACACGGATTGACGAAACACCAGAAAGCCTTCCAGAGCCGCCGCCATCGCGAAACTCCAATTCGGGGGACAGAAGTCTCTGTTCCGGCACCCTGCCGGGACGGGAAATTGCCCCCGGAAGCCATCTCCACCGCCATCTTCACCGCCATCGCTGTCTCCATGATGAGGAGGGAGTAATTCCCCCGAGGCTGAGGGCTCTACCGGTAGCTATGTGGTTAATCTCTCTCTCTGTACCCCAATACAATGATCTCATGAATTCCTTTGCATGATTGAGATCCATATGATAAGCTTTGTATCACTATTAATCTATGTGCTACTCTAGTGATGTTATTAAAGTAGTCTATTCCTCCTTCATGATGTAATGTGGACAGTGTGTGCATCATGTAGTACTTGGCGTGGGTTATGATCGTGATCTCTTGTAGATTGTGAAGTTAACTATTATTAGGCTCTAAGGTTACTTAAATATGAATGCCGAATGTTGTGGCGCTTGTTAACTCCGGCATTGAGGTGCTCTTGTAGCCCTACACAACGAATGGTGTTCATTATCAAACAAGAGTATATGTAGCACAAAGGAAGAGAACTTATTTATTATGTGATCAATGTTGAGAGTGTCCGCTAGTGAAAGTAGGATCCCTAGGCCTTGTTTCCAATACTGCAAACACCGCTTATTTACAGTTATGTTGCATGTTTACTCGCTGCCATATTTTATTCAGATTGCTATTACCACTCATATACATCCATACTACTTGTATTTCACTATCTCTTCGCCGAACTAGTGCACCTATACATCTGACAAGTGTATTAGGTGTGTTGGGGACACAAGAGACTTCGGGGGTGTTTGTTTGGGCTTTTGGCTTTTGGCTTCCGAAAGCCAAAAGCCAAAAAGCACCTATTTAGGTGCTTTTTGGCTTCCAAAAGCCGAAGCCAAAACCCAAACAAACACCCCCGAACTTGTATCGTGATTGCAGGGTTGCTTGAGAGGGATATCTTTGACCTCTTCCTCCCTGAGTTCGATAAACCTTGGGTGATCCACTTAAGGGAAACTTGCTGCTGTTCTACAAACCTCTGCTCTTGGAGGCCCAACACTGTCTACAAGAATAGAAGCACACGTAGACATCACTTGCCCAGCTCCTCCTTCAGGGAGTCGACTTCTTGGCGAGCTGTGGCGGCCTTCTTAATGGCACCATCCAACTTCAAGGAAGAAGATCTAACTTCCTCCTGCAGCCGAATCTTGTCCGCTTCCAGAGAAGTAAACTGAGAGGCAAAAGCCTCCAAAGAAGATATGACACCCCGTAGATCCTTAAGGAAAAGAGAAAAAAGAGGTGTTTGGCAAAGAATTGTTAAACAAGACACATTCAGAGAAACTCGCGTTGCGATCAAGAAAGACTTACGGGTTTCCCTGAAGAAGGAATCGTGGCAGCAACAGCCGGAGGAATATCCTTCCCTCTAGAAAGGGAGGAAGCAGTCGATACCTGGGCTGCGGGGGCTGCAGTAGGAGCCGAAGCTTCGGAAACTGAGACGTTCGGCAGAACGGCTCCAGATTTAGCCTTCTTGGATGGAGGCTCGATGAGACCTTCGTCCCTATAAAAGGGAATAGTTGGCAGGAATTATGAAAGGAATGCGAATGTTAAAGGAAAAAGGCGGATCTTAGGAAAAAGGCGCTTACAGATCGAAGAGATCATCTTCATCGGCAAAGCCGCCGGTTGATCTCTTCACAGGTGAAACTCTAGTCTCCTCCACAGCTGCATTAACAAAGGTATCACGATCAGCGTCATCATCACGCACTGATCCCTCTGTGTCGCAAGCATCATTGGCTGAGGGAGGAAGATCGGTGTGAGCAGCTTTGGAATCCATCGGATCATTGTGTTCGCATTCTGGGCCTGTATACTTGGCAGTATGAAAATCAACAGGGGCTGAGGAGCCTCTTCCCTCAGAAGTATCGTTTGGCGAATCATGCAGGTTTCCAGAAACTATGGGGATCTGTCGAAGAAAGGAATAAATAAGAACAATAGTGATTATGTCGACTAAGTGGAACAGAGTAATAAGAGTATGAGAAGGAAAATTACCTCTGACGGTGGATGATCAGCATCAAGGGGAGTATAAGAAGATATCAATTGGATCGAGTCTTCTTGGCTGAAGAGGGTGAGGCGACGAACTTCATCAAGCAGTTCCTTTTCTGATAGTTCGGCGATGTTTATCCTGGTTTCATTTTTTGGACCTGAATACAACCACATCGGATGGACCCTAGCCATGATTGGCTGGATTCGACGTTTCAAGAACACCGCGGCCACCTCTGTACCAATCATGGTTTGTCCGTCGGTTTCTCTGATCCGAAGGAATTTGGCAAACAATTCGTCGGCTGTTGCCTTTTCGTCGGGAGAAAGAATGTTTTTCCAAGAATGCTTCGGCTTGGCTTCAAGGACATCGGCAAAGCAAGGAAGCTGGGACTCGGTTGTTGGGGAATCCTTAACATAAAACCATTTCAGTCTCCATCCTTGCATGGATTCTCTCATTGGGAAACTAAAATAGTTGACTTCTGAACGAGCGACAAATCCAACTCCCCCAATGACGAAGGGTCCATTGCTACTACTGTATCTCTTTACAAAGAAAATTTTCTTCCACAACCCAAAGTGAGGCTCGATGCCCAAGAACGCTTCACAGAGGGTGATGAACACGGCAACGTGGAGGATTGAGTTAGGGGTAAGTTGCCATAGTTCGATTTCGTAAGTGCGCAGAAGACGGTGAAGGAACTCGTGAGCAGGAAGCGAGAGACCCCGGTACAAGAATGACAGGAACATCACGGTAAAACCAGCGGGAGGATTGGGCCGAGAGATCGCACCTGGGAGAATCACATCCTCCTCGTCGGGGGAGATCAACCCGAGGCTTCGAGCCCTCTTCTCATCACGCTTTGTGATGGAGGATGCTAGCCAATATCCGGGTTTGGGCGCGGCCACCGAACTTGGCGGCGCCGACGGCGTCAGAGCTGGAGGAGGAGCATCTGGCGCGCTTCTTTTCGGAAGGTTCGAGGAGGCTCTGGCAGCGGTGCCACCGCTCGTGGAGCCGGCGGCGGCACCGAGGTTCTTCTTCTTCACCATCGCGAGATCTGGACAAGATCTGAAAACGGTGGCGGCGGCGCAGCGGTTGAGAAAGGAGAATAAGGGCAGAGGATGCTACGATGAATATGAAAGAATGCTAAGGATTTTTTCCTAAGAGATTTTAAGAAGAGGAAAACTTGAGGATTGCGTAGGCACGTGTCATTGCTGCCAGTTCATTAAGAAGACCTTTTCTTCATCATCGATCGAGGGAATCGAGGAGGCACCTTGGTAACTGCACGAGGAAGGCAGATATTGCTTAAAAACAGAGCTATGCAGAGGTAGGATGGGCCCAGCGGGTCGCGTCTTGTCAGTCAAAATCAAAGTAACAATAACGTCATCAGTGACGTCGTAAGGAACGCTTGGAGCATTCAAAGAAATGAAAAAGTTATCGGATGTTCGGATTTGAGTCTGCACTCGATCACAAGTGCTCGTGTCCAGACTCGGGGGCTACTCCCATCGGGAGCGCTGGACGCGCACCCGATAAAATGAGCACTCGAAGATATTCCTGTGAAGAAATAATTGGAGAAAAGGATGGAATGTTCAGCTCGAGTCTGCGCCCAGTTACAGGCACCCGCGTTCAGACTCGGGGGCTTCTCCCATCGGGAGCGCCGGATGCGCACCCGATAGAACTTTTTTGCACTCCAGGATCATGCCCGGGGACTTGATTCTGTCTAGGGTGACGTTGTTTTGCCGTCGGCAGTTAACCAGCAAAAGTTGGGCACGTTACTTATTATCCCTTACGCATGGAAAACTTATTGAAGAAAACAAGCTTTGGTACAAATGTATCGGATGACCCATGAAGACTCGTAGCAAAACTTCGGCGAGAGGAAAACGTTCGAGTGGCACAACTTGAGTCTACGCGCGGATTGCAAGCATCCGTACCTAGACTCGGGGGCTACTCCCATCGGGAGCGCTGGACGCGCACCCGATAGAAGAAGATGATGCTATTACAAGATGGGCAAGAACAATCAAGAGAGAAGAACATTCAATGGAGGCATGCTTTAGTCTCTACCCGAAAAATCTTCGGCTAGACACTCGGGGGCTACTGACGTGGGCATAACCCTTCGGGTAACCGACATTGCCCTACCCTATACGATCTAGCTGGAGGCCCATGAAGGTATTCGATAACAAGGCGGGCCAATTGGATAGCGAAGCGGAAGATTCCTTGACGGGCAAGGCAAGGAAGGAGCCGAACAAGGAAGGTTTAGAGATAGAACTATTGTAAAATCTAGTCGTACTCGGTTAGACCTCTTGAGACCTGGCCTCCTATATAAAGGCCAGGAGAGGGGCTGCCGAGGGACACGTACAATCTTAGCCACCAGAAGTCTAGAGCTAGGTCGCCGCAGCACTTAGCCTCTCGACGAGATCTCAGCCGAACCCTTCGGCACCCCATTGTAACCCAATATTCTCATAATCAAGATCAGACAGAGCGGGACGTAAGGGTTTTACCTCATCGAGGGCCCCGAACCTGGGTAAATCGCTCTCCCCGCTTGTCTGTGAACCGATGTCTCGTGTCAGCTTACAGGATTCCATCAACCCTAAGCCCCTATCGGAGGGCATTGCCGAGGAGCACCCTCGACAAAGACCATCCAACTATTCCGATTCGATCTAATTTTATTCGTAGTCTTGAGACTAGTCAGAGTTCATGGATTGTGACACTCATGGAAAATTAATAAGATGATGTTGGTCTAGATGAGAATCTGTTTAGCCTTTTTTGAACCATTCATAATGAAATTGGATAAAATAAATTGATCCCCAATAGGCTAATCCCTAACTTCAGTAATTGGAATTTTGTTAGGCATGAATTGATTAGACTGACTCTTGAGGATACCTATTAGAATAGAGGACAAATTACCTTTTTCGAAATGGGGTTCACCCGGGCCTCTGCATCGGTTGATGCACACAACTTTTTATTAAAAAACTGAATATCAAAGTTTACAAATCATGGATCAATAAGGGTCAATACAAAAATCAACCACCGAAAAATAAGAAGACTGCTAAGCAATCTAGGCATCTTGTAATCTCTTAATAGGACGCTAAGTAGCCTGGTAGAAAATATCATGGGCAACCATTTCAAGGCGGAAGCGCCAAAGCTGGATCCAGTGAACCATAGTGTGAATAACCTGCAAGAAATTAGTAGAGTCCTTTTTGTTAAAAACAATATCATTTCTGCAATTCCATATTGACCAACATAAAGCTGAAACACCGATTAGAATCCTAACTTTATCAGTTTTGTCAGTTCCATTAAGCCAATTTCCAAACATATTTGTGACATTAGATGGAGGTGGAATATTATATGCAGCAAAAACCACCCGTCAAATAAGCCTAGCAAAAGGACAGAAAATAAACAAATGTTCAACTAATTCCTCAGCGTCACAGAAAGAGCATTTCATATTTTCATTCTAATTCCTCTTTACTAAAATATCACCAGTCAAGAGGACTTTCTTACTAAGGAACCACATAAAGATTTTAATTTTTTGTGGAACTTTTATTTTCCAAAGATATTTACGAAGATATCTTGTATGCCCATTTAACATATCACCATACATAGATTTAACAGTGAATTTCCCTAAAGATGTTAGGCCCCAAACGAATGTATCTTGATCATCATTTAAATTTATCTCCATTAATTTTTGGTATTAGTGTACCCATTGATCCCATTTATCACCAATCAACCTTCTCCGAAAACCAATATTTAATGTAGTTGAACTCATAACATTTGCCACAGTATCATGCTTACGATGGACTATGTTGTATAGCTGGGGATACTGAGATGCAAGGATCTGTTCACCTAACCATCTATCTTCACAAAATCGCACTCCTTCTCCAGAGCCTGCCTCAAATTTTCTTCTGCTAAAAAGTTTCCCTTTAACTTTCATTAGTCCTTTCCAGAAAGGTGAATCAGTAGGCTTACCTTCAACTTCAGCCAAAGTTTTCTATGAAAGGTACTTGTTTTTTAAGAGTTGTTGCCATAACCCTTCTTCAGAAAGGAGTTTCAATAGCCATTTACTAAGTAGGCAAGAATTTTTAATCGCCAGAACTACAATTTCAAGACCACCTTGGTCCTTAGGTCTGCAAATCAGGTTCCACTTAGTTAACCTATATTTATTTTTATTTTCCTCACATTGCCAAAAGAAACGTGATCGGAAAATATCAAAGAAGGATAGCATAAACATTGGTAAACTAGTAAGAACAGAGTTAATCAATACAAGGGGATACCCATATGATAATAATTTTCCAGCCCAACACCCAAGTTTTCTCTCAAACCTACTTTCCACTGGATTCCATTCGAAGTTTATTAACTTTCTATAATGGATTGGAATACCCAAATATCTGAAGGGCAAAGAACCAGATTCACATCCAAATAGTTGTTGATACTGCTCCTCTTCCTCTTTGGCCTTACCAAAACAGAAAATCTCGGTTTTGTGAAAATTACTTTTTAGTCCTGACAATTCTTCAAAAAACGCAATATTAGTTTCATATTTATAGCCTTTTCAAAATTGTGTTCCATGAAAAGTATCGTGTCATTTGCATATTGCAGTATAGAAATTCCTCCATCAACTAAATGAGGGATGAGACTTCCTATATGTCCATCCTCTTTCGCTCTAGCTATTAGGATGGCCAACATATCTACAACAATGTTGAACGACATAGGTGACAGCGGGTCACCCTGTCGAAGACCCTTCCTGGTTTGAAAATAGTGACCAATATCATCATTGACCTTGATCCCTACACTTCCTCCTCTAACAAATTGTTCGATGAGTTGACACCATTTGGGATCAAAACCTTTCATGCGCATAACTTGTTGAAGAAAGGGCCATTTTACCTTATCATAAGCTTTCTCGAAATCAATTTTAAATATCACCCAATCCATTTTCTTCCGATGAAGTTCATGAATGGTTTCATGTAAGACAACTACTCCTTCAAGAATATGTCGTCCTGGCATGAATGCCGACTGTGTAGGACTAATAACTATTTTGGCAACAGTATTAGCTCAAATAGTAGCGACTTTCGTGAATATTTTAAAACAAACATTAAGAAGAAAAATTGGTCTATATTTCTGGATTTGAACCGCATTCTCCTTCTTAGGCAAGAGGGTAATAACACCAAAGTTCAATTTGAACAACTGTAATTTCCATAAATGCAGTTGATAGAACATTGACATTAAATCACCCTTGATAACTTTCCAAAAGGTAAAACTCAGCTTGAAAACCATCAGGTCCTGGAGATTTATTTAACTCCATTTGAAAAATAGCATCCTTGAATTCCTTCTGTGTGAATTCAGCAACAAGGATATTATTCTCCTCTTGGGTTAATTGCGGAATATCCTATGTAAACTCCTCACTCAGTGTGAGGGTAGAAGTAGTTGGCTCTCCAAACAACTTCTTATAATATTCAGATATATAGACTTGTAAATTTTCATCACCCACTATGGTTCCTTCCTCTTGTTCTAGTTGAAAAATTCTTTTCCTTCGATGTTTTCCATTTGCAATTAGGTGAAAATATTTAGTATTGTTCCCGCCTTCTTGAATATGTTTTACCTTGGCCCTTTGTGCCCATTTTGACTCCTCATTTCCATGAAGTTTTGTTAAATCATCATTTGCCTTTCTTAACTTTGCTCTCTCATCATCATCTAGAGGAATTGAATCAGCTTTCAAGTCCAATTCATCTATTAATGGTAGAAATTTCTCTTTTTCTTTCTTGTATTGACCACTTGAACATTTTGCCCAACCTTTAAGAAAATGCCTAATATGCCTGATTTTATTCTGCCATTTGGCAATAGGAGAATTCCCACCGTTCTGTTCCTCCCATTCAGTTCTCACTATCTCATAAAAATTCTCACGTTTCAACCATGATGTTTCAAAAGAAAAGTGAGCTTTATTGCTGAGATGAGCGTGATTACCCGAATCAATTAACAAATGAGCATGGTCTGAGCCAGTCCTTGTCAAAGCTCTAACTGTGACTAAAGGAATTTTTTGTTCACACTCAACTGTCGAAAAGATTCGGTCAAGCTTCTCATACGTTGGGTTTTCCCTTCGATTAGCCCAAGTGAATTGCCTATCTGAGAGTTCAATCTCTCACAGGTTTTGGCTCTCAATAATGGCATTAAAAACAAAAGGCCAATGTGGCTTAAAATTATCATTATTCTTATCCTCTTTTCTCCTCAATATGTTAAAATTCCCTGCAATAAGAGAAGGGGTAGATCCCGAATCACCCATCCTGGCAAGTTTAGCTAGAAATTCTGCTTTATGAGAATCTTGAGCAACGCCATAAACAGGCACTAATACCCACTCAAATCCATCATGTTTACATCTAACATGTAGTTTGACACAAAAACCTCCAGTTTCAACAGTACCGACTTGTAGCAACGCATCATTTATTCCAACAAGGATACCTCCAGACCTCCCATGAGGTGGAAGACAAAACCAAGAATAGTCTAACTCATTTGCCAAATTTTTAAGGAAAGGTATTGAAAAGTTAGATCTCCCCGTCTCCAGTAAGGCGATAAAATCTAATTTTTCCTCCCTTAATTTTCCTTTTACAAACAAATATTTGGCAACATCACCAACACCATCTGAGTTCCAAAATAAACCTTTTATTGAACTCATTTTAACCTGAAAAATTGTTTTTGAATCTAGCACTTCTACGAACCCCAGACAAATCAAAATATTTCTTCTTTTGAGATTTCTTAAGTTTAATTACAGGCTTGAAAATTTGGAGGTTAGCAAAATATTTTGGCCTTATTCCTTATCCAAATTAGCCTCAACATTTTTCTTTAAGATTACTAAAGTTCAATTGAAATCTACCTCCTTAATAGATTCTACAGCTTTTAAAACTTCCTTTTTATTTTTCCCCAAAGATATGCCTAGGCGACTTGCCTTATCCAAAATATCATCATCAGACAAAGAAGCAATTGATGGTTTAGATTTCCCATTACCTGGAGAAGTAAAGTCGTGTCTGAGGTTAACATTCTGCATGGCCCTTTCCATCCGTGTGGCATCTGCATTTGGTTGTGCACGAATCCTGTCGCTCGCCCGAACAGACAACGAAGGAGCTGCAATACCCCCAAAAGCCGCCACTTCATTAACCAATGGAGTCTTCTTTGTCGTACCGTCAAGGTCTGCTACATTAGCTGTTGGAGTACCTAAAAATTGTCTCGTTACCACAGTTGGCGATGGAGAATTTTCTATACCACCAACAATGCTTATACCTATTTTTTCCTTGAAGTAACAGAGCAGCCCATAGAAAAACTGTCCGCAGACGATCCGAAGCCAGCAGCCACATGTGATCCGAGCTGCTGCACCGTCTGCTGACGACCAGAGTCCGTACCAGGCCTCACCACCTGAAAGAGCAAGGTCTATACCTCGTGTTTTGTGTGTTTTATAACAACACTTGAATGTATAGATTGTCTTTGATAGATTTGCAGGTGCATGGTGCCCTCGCTGAACACATCGTGATCGGAAGACTCAAGCGTAGTTTACAGGTTTTCTGGTTTTATGTGTGTGTCGTGAGGTGACGTGGTTGGAGAGAGAAAGAGGAGATGCAGAAACTGCCTGACCGGTACTACCGGTACCAGTAGAGGTAGTACCACTACCCTATTGGTACCGGCCTGAGGTACCACTCTGGGAATTGCATGCAGAAAGGCCCACAGAGCGAAGTGCGGTACCTCGGCGGTACCACGAGCGGAAGTACCACTCCCAAGCGGTAGTTCCGACATGGTACCGCTTTGGTACCGTAATTCGAGTTACGGCACTACCGCTCCAGTACCACCAAGGTATCGGGTGGAGTCCAGAGCTCGCAGAGGCCATGTCGGTACCTCAGCGGTACCGGCAGTGGTACTACCGCTTTTGGCACACGTGGCGAATCTGTGGGCTGATTTCAAACTCAGAGCGGCACTACCGCTTTCCCAAGCAGTAGTACCGGTTGTGCGGGTTCTGCGCATAACGGTTGGAATTGGGGGAGCCTATAAAAGGGCCCCTTCTTCTCCAGCTCGATTTCATCTCTCTTCTCCTCCTCTCTCCTCCATTGTTGCTGAGCTCAAACCTTGAGGATCTCCCCACCTACCCAACCAATCTTGCCCAAACTTTGAGGAGTGGTGGAGGAGGCCCCGATCTATAGTTCTACCGAGAGAGATTTCACCAATATCATCTAGTCCTTAGTGGATCTTGGAGTCAGGGTTCCTATGGTGGAATCTTGGAGGAAGTGCTCCTATGGAGGCTATCTTGGAGTTGTGCTAGCCCCATAGGGTGTTGGGAGCCTCCAGTGTTGTGGAGCTCGCCCCAACCTTGTGAAGGAACCGCCGCCTCGACCGGCTACTTAGTGGAAAAGGGGAAGCTCCTTCATGGGGCTTTCTCGACGAACAAGGTGAGGACGTCCTTCGTGGTGTGGCCGTCTAGCCTTCGTGGCTAGCACCTCCTCAACGCAGACGTACTCCCTTTTGTGGGAGGAACTGCAGGAAACAAACCTCGCCTCGTCTCCGCATCCCCCGGTTGTCCCGCTCCCTAACTTTACTATCTTGTTTGGTTCCTTTGCTTGTTGCACTAGCCTAGGATCATACTAGGAACACCCCTATCACCAAAGCTATCACCTTTACTTCCGCATCGCATAAAAAACTAAAAAAGACAAAAATTATGTAGCGCTCATTCACCCCACCTCTTGTTCGCTACGATCCATTGAATTGGTATCAGAGCAAGGTTTTCTTGCTCGGGCTTTACTGCCCAAGAAATGGTGGAACAAGAGGCGGCTGAGAATGGGTCCCTTCCCGGTGAGCAACCACCTCCACCATCTACCATCGATAGCAAACGGCTACGTTGGATGACCTCAAGAAATTGGATTCATCCATCGTAAGCCAAATGAAGGCTATGATGATGGAGTTGTTTGCTCCAAAAACCAACCCCCACCGTAGATCCTAAGGCAAGTGCCGAGGCTCTCCCACCAAAAGCTAATCCATTTCCTCTCGTTGGTTTTGTTGCTCAATCGACAAAATACCTACAAGAGGAAGGGCTTGGGGAGGCCGACACTTCATCAAAAGGGAAGGATGAACCACCGGTTGTGGAACATTTAGGAGGTAATCATGCGGTGCCACCACCAAGTGATTACACCATAAATGTTCCAATTCCTATGCCTCATATTTTGTCTCATGGTTCACCACCGCTACTTGAATCGAATAGCTTTGAAGATTGGAAATTCTTAATGTGTTCTCATGTGCGCAGCGCTTCCACCAAGCTTTGGCGCATCATCGAGGAAGGTTATTCACCACGAGACCCAAAGAAATTGACGAGAAGAGAAGTGGTGGATGACCAACTCAACGTCAACTCCATCAACACGATCCACATGGCTGTCACACTCAAGGACCGCGCTCACATCCTCTCGCTCAAGACCGCCAAGGAAGCATGGGATAAACTCGACAAGCTCTTCCTCGGAAATGAGAGCATTCAAAGCTCTCACTTTGATGAAGTGAACTACATGTCCGACAAATTCGTCATAATTGAAGGAGAATCTCCCGAAGAGATGTACCATCGCCTCATCGCTCTTGCCGTGCAAATGCAAGATCTTGGCGCAACTTCTGTGGATGATCATTGGATCAAAAGAAAGTTCTACAATGCTCTCCTCCCATATGAGGAAGTTAAGTTGACGACCATCCGCCGAAATGCCTCCTTCCGTGCTATGACATCTGATGAAGTCCTTAGTGAAGTCATCACTTTGGACATCTCCAAGAAGAATGCGGAGGATCTTGTTGCGCCGGCTCACAACACTCGCAAGCCCAACCTCGCATTGAAGATGAGGGAACATGACGCAAGTGAAAGCGATGAGGATCCCATGGAGTGGAGTCCGGATGATCTCAAGACAAACTACCATGAGCACATGGCTCTCGCCGCCAAGATTTTTTGGTACGGAAACAAGACAAGAGGTTCAAGACCAAGAGGAAGCTCAAGATACTCTCCTCGTGACTCTCCTAGAAGTTTCTGCAAGAGTCCAAGGGAAGGGGAAAGGGGGAGAACTTGCTACAATTGTGGCGACAAAAGCCACTTCGTCACAGATTGTATCTATGAGAGAATGGAAGACAATGGTGGAAGATTCGTCCGCAAGGACAAGTTCAAATCTCTCTCCAAAGGATTCTCCAAGTTCTCCTCCAAGCCCGGTGACGCCAAGGTCTCCTTCACCAAGAAGCCTAGAGCTTTCATTATCCGTGAGGAGTATTTCTCCGATGAAGGTGAAGAGCGTGAAGACAAGAGCTCGAACAAGGAGGATGAGGGAGTAGCCGCCATCGCCATCTCCACTCCTCCCATCTCCCTCTTTGACTCTCCTAATGAGAACCTCGTCACCAACAACTCCCGTTGCCTTATGGAAAAGGTATCGTCGGAGGTAGAACCCCCTTCCAAACCTACATACTCATCTAATGCCATATCTATTGATGATGCCACTAGTCTTACCATTAAGCGTGAGATTGTGGGTTTGGATGCTTTTCTCACTAACATGCAAGGGGATACCAAGACCCATGTTGAGGCCTTCATGGCTCAACTTGGTGCGGCTCAAGATCTTCTAGAGGAGAAGGAGAGGCTTGAGAGGGAGGCGGCAAATGAGATTGCCTCTCTCACTCAAGCTCTTGAGGAGGAGAAAAATTTACGTATGTCTCTTGAAGCTATTGTGATTAATCTTGAAGTCTCTAACAATTCTATTCTCTCTCAACTCACCAAGGACCGAGATCATGCTCTTGCCTTGGTGGGTGTGCTCAAGAAGGAGAAGCTTTGTCTTGAGGATGACCACAAATTGTTACTCGAGGAAGTTGCAACTCTCTCCAAGGACTTCAAATCCTTGGAGACTAGGTTTGTGCTTCTCTTCGAGATGTGTGATCATCCTCAAGAGGAAGCTCACAAGGAGAAAGAAGTTGAAATCCCTAACTCTTGTTGTGACGAGCTTGTAGATCAAGTTGCCTCTTTGAAGAGGCACGCATTGCTCTTGGAGGTCAATTCTCTTCAAGAAGAGGCCTTGGATGAGTACTATCAGTTGAGCAAGGAAAAGGTATCATGTTGCAATCATGATGAAGAGATCGCAGCTCTTGAGAAGACCAAGGCCAAGCTCTTGGAGTTGAATGGCTTGCAAGAAGAGTCCTTGATGGAGTGCCTCCGCATGAGCAAAGAGACGGTCACTTGTAGTGATCATGAGGAAGAAATTGCCTTCTTGAAGAGGAGCAAGGCCACTCATGGAGGTCAACTCTATGCTAGAAGAAGCCTTGAAGGAGTACTTTCCTTTGAGCAAGGACCGTGAGTGTTGCACGCATGAAGGTGACATTGCCATCTTGGAATGCCACAGGCGCCTACTCATGAAGATGAACTCCCTCCAAGAAGAAGCATTGAAAGAGCATTTCCGGGTGAACAAGGAGAAGGAGGTTCAAGTGTTTGATATCACTCACCCCCACCCGGAGCATGAAGATGAAGTCAATCGTTTGAAGGCCAAGATTGATAGGCTCCAAATCCAAGCCAAATACTTGGAAGGAGTCCTTGAAGCTAAATATGGAGCCAATAAGGGCTCTAGAAATGAAGGAGGTGTGGCTACCAAGCCAAAGAGGAAGAGAAGAACAACAAGAACATGGGCATCACTTGTGAGGAAGGTGACTCTAGCCCAAGGAGGGGTGGAGTTCCCGATTCCACCACAAGGGGCTATGCCGGTGCTAACAATCCATCTCATGTTCTTTTTGTGATTACTATGGTCATGTTTGTGCTCGTTTTATTGCTCCTTATGAGGAAAACATTGATTGGACTATTTGGGTTCCCAAACCCCTTGTGACTAACATGATAGGACCCATTGAAAAATGGGTACCTAAATCCAAAGCTTGATTCATTGTAGGACTATGCTTCCGGTGGGTCAAAATGGGTGGTGGATAGTGGAGCCACAAGTCATATGACCGGAAGCAAGACCATTGTTGTCGACCTCGAGCCATCACTCTCTACCGTATCATATGGCGACAACACGCGATCAAAGGTATTGGGTCTCGGTAAGGTGGTGGTAACACCGGACATCTCACTTGTGAATGTTCTATTAGTCGAGTCCCTTGGTTACAATCTACTTTTCGTTCATCAAATTGCACGTATGGGTCTTTGCACCTTTTTCGATGAACATATAGTGGTCCTCTTGTGGAGCAAGTCTTTACGTGTAGCCTTTGTTGGGTATGTGGAGAGTGGGTTATATGTGGTTGACTTCTCCAGAAGAACCACTTCTCCCTCTATTTGCTTATTCGCCAAAGGTGATGTGGGTTGGCTTTGGCATCGCCGGCTAGCCCATGTTAACATGAGGACTTTGCAAAGCCTTCACAAGGGAGGCCACATTCTCAGACTAAAATATAATGTCTCCTTTTGTAAAGATCGTGTGTGTAGGGCTTGCGTTAAAGGAAAAATGCATGGAGCTCCTCACAAGGCCAAGACTATTATCACCACCACAAGATGCTTGGAGCTCCTCCATGTTGACCTCTTCGGTCCGCCGTCTCATGAGAGTCTTGGAGGGAAGAAGTATTGCCTCGTGATAGTTGATGACTATTCACGGTATTGTTGGGTCTTCTTCTTCAAGCACAAGAGGGAGACGCAAATGACGATGATGAAATTCGCCAATCAAGTTCAACGCAAGTTCAACGCCAAGATCATCGCAATTAGGAGCGACAATGGGACAGAATTCAAGAACTACACCTTGGATGACTTTCTTGGCGAGGAAGGCATTCAACACCAATACTCCGCAACAAAATGGAGTCACCGAAAGGAAGAATCGAACCTCGATTGAAGCCGCTCGAACTATGATGATGGAATACAAGTCCAACTACAATTTTTGGGCCGAAGCTATCTCTACCGCTTGTCATGCCACCAACCGCCTATACTTTCGCAAGGGCTTGGAGATGACACCTTATGAAATCCTCACCGGCAACAAACCAAATGTCTCTTATTTCAAGGTCTTCGGTTGCAAGTGTTATGTGCTTATCAAGGATGCACGTCTCTCCAAGTTCGACTCGAATGCTCAAGAAGGTATCTTTGTTGGCTATGCTACGGACTCTCACGCCTATAGGGTCTTCAACAAGTCAAGTGGACGAGTTGTGGAAACTTGTGATGTGACATTCGATGAGGAGGATATCTCTCTAGAAGGGCTAAGTGCTTCTTGTGAGAAAGGAGATGCAATTCCCCCGGAGGCCATTGAGAGGATGGGTGTTGGTTTCTACCGACCCCAAGAGCTCCCTCCTTTGAGCACCATGGAAGGACCAAGTTCTACTCAAGTAGAGCCATCTACACCACAAGGCCAAGCTTCTTCTATTGAGGGAACAAATGCAAGTCAACCACTACCCCAAGATCGACATCAACAATAACCACAAGTTCTTCAACAACCACCACCTAGTGATCAAGACCAAGCTACAAGTTCTTCACCGGATCTCTCGGGGACGACCGCTCCGGATACTATCGATCCTATGAAACCCGAGTCACCCGATGCTCATGATGATGATAACTCCCTCAACAACAACAATGGGGGTCAAGGCGAGGACCTAAACCATGATGAAGTTCAAGAGGCCTCTCAAGATCCTATCCTTGAGGCTGACACTCGCCGTGAAGATGCTACTACAAGAAACTTAAGACTCAAGTCTCATTCATTGAAGAACATTCTCGGAGACCTCAAGAGCAAGGTGTCCACCCGGAGGAAACTAGCAAACTTTTGTGAGCATCACGCCTTTGTCTCCATGGTGGAACCTCTCAAGGTTGATGATGCTCTTGAAGATCTGGATTGGTTGCTCGCTATGCAAGAACTCAACAACTTCAGAGGAATGATGTATGGACTCTCGTGAAGCGTCCGGATCATTGCCGCAATGTTATTGGCACCAAGTGGATCTTCAAGAACAAGCAAGATGAGCACGGCATCGTCATCCGCAACAAAGCAAGATTGGTAGCTCAAGGCTTCTCTCAAGTTGAAGGAGTGGACTATGGCGAAACTTTTGCTCTGGTGGCTCGCTTTGAGTCAATCCGTATCCTTTTAGCTTTTGCTTCTCACCATGGTTACAAACTTCATCAAATGGATGTGAAGAGTGCTTTTCTCAATGGTCCTTTACATGAGGAGGTGTATGTGAGACAACCCCCGGGGTTCGAGGACCCCCACTTGCCGGACCATGTCTACAAGCTCAACAAGGCCCTATATGGTCTCAAACAAGCTCCTAGAGCTTGGTATGAGCACCTACGTGAGCTACTTGTAGACCGTGGTTTTGAAGTCGGGAAAATCGATCCCACTCTTTTTACTAAGAAGGTCAATGGGGAACTCTTCGTATGCCAACTCTATGTAGGTGACAATATCTTTGGGTCTACTAATCATGTTTTTAACGATGAGTTTGCTAAGTTGATGACCGATAGGTTTGAGATGTCGATGATGGGGGAACTCAAGTACTTTCTTGGGTTTGAGATCAAGCAAACACGACAAGGCACCTTCATCAATCAAGCAAAGTACATACAAGACATGCTGAAGCGCTTTGATATGAAGGGCGCCAATGGCATCGGGACTCCTATGCACTTGAAGTGCCAACTCACACTCGACGAGACCGACAAGTCAGTAGACCACAAGCTCTACCGTTCCATGATAGGTTCGCTTCTCTACCTTTGTGCTTCTCATCCGGATATTGTTTTGAGTGTTGGGATGTGCGCACGGTTTCAAGCAAATCCGAAGGAAAGCCATCTTATGGCGGTGAAGAGGATCTTTCGATATTTAGTTGGCACCCCCAACTTTGGCCTATGATACCCAAGGGACACGGATTTCTCTTTGTGTGGATTCACCGATTCGGATTGGGCGGGAGACAAGGTTGATAGGAAGTCCAGTTTGGGTGCTTGTCACTTTCTTGGAAGATCTTTGGTGTGTTGGTACTCGAAGAAGCAAAATTGTGTCTCCGTCTTTACCGCGGAAGCCGAGTATGTTGCCGCGGCTAGTAGTTGTGCTCAAATCTTATGGATGAGGCAAACCTTGCGGGATTATGGAATTGAGTATAGCAAGGTCCCTCTTTTGTGTGATAATGAGAGCGCCATCAAGATCGCCTACAATCCGGTTCTTCATGGCAAGACGAAGCACATTGAGATAAGGAATCACATCATTCGAGATCACATTGCTAGGGGCGATATTGTTCTATCTTTCATTGGCACCAAGGATCAATTGGCGGACATTTTCACAAAGCCCTTGTATGAGAAGAGATTCATAGAGTTGAGGCATGAGCTAAATATCATTGATTCGTCGAACTTTGCTTGACCATTGTGCGCACATACCACTCTCTAACCAATGTCTTGATGGAAAGCACGCATGAACATAGGGGGGCTGTGTTTAAACTTATTGAGCTATCCCTCCCCCCATAATGCATAAAGAAATCCAAAACATACTCTATTTGTCAAATAAGTGACTAATGAGCTTCATGTTGAGTCTTAGTTGTGAGTCCTAGATACATCTACGCGACTTCACACTATTATACTCTTACATGGTGGCCTCGACCACCAACCTCCTCTTTGAGGAGTTTTTGGTTCTCTTTGGTTCTTTTTAACTTTCTTTGATCTTCTTTTGTTTTTGTTTCCCATTTGCTTTTGGTTTTTGTTTCTCCATGTTCTTTCTGGGAGATTCACCCAACCTTGGATTTTCATGTTGATTCTTGCAAGCTTGGTTGAGTAGGACCTTAACAGTTTCTCCATCTAATCCTAAGCCAATACCCACCTCTTGAGCCATTTCAGTCTAAAAGCACAAGCCTACACCATAATCTGGGTTTTCTGAGCTTTGGAGACCGGTACTACCGGTGGTCAGACCGGTACTACCGCTCGTGTGCAGTGTCCTGATGGCCGTCAGGATTTTTCCCAGGCGCGGTACTACCGCCCGAGGTACCGGTTAAGTACCGGAAAGCGTTACTACCACTCATACGAGCGGTACTACCGCTTTCGACCTTGACTTAAGGAACCGGGTGGGACGGATCCAAACAAATCCATCACTTTCCCCCACCCACCTCAAGTTAAAAGCGACTCCAAGCTCGAAGAACCCGAGGAGACCGACCCCGATCTCCTCCTCCGGCCATCCCTGGCCAAATCTCCTCCGTGGAGAAGCTTCCCTACCTCCTTCTTCACCATGTCCACCGGTATGAGCTCGAATCTCTCTCTCTAGGGTTTGTTGGATTCCCTAGATGCATAGGTTAGGGTTTGTTGGAGTTCTTGGTGGAGAATCATCCTAGAAAGATTTTCCATGTAGAGGGATACTAGCTAGCAACACTATGTGAAACTTTGAACCTCAATGCCATGAATCTCGACCTAGATCTAGTGGTGATGTGCTTGAGTGGTAGTACCGATCATTCATGATCGGTACTACCGGTTCAAGCGGTACTACCGGTCTAAGTTGCGGTACTACCGCTATGTGCTGTTTCACTTTTGTTGCTTGTTAGTGTCCTTTTGCACTTTAAATTCCGAGGCTTGTGCACTTATCCCCTATTCCCCCTGCAACCTATGCTGATTCACAGGTCCATCCAAGCCCCGTAGCGGCGTAAGGAAAGTCAAGATTCCCGCATCTCGTCGTCACCAAGAGCAAGAAGAGCAAGAGGAGATTATCTCGCCAAGGACCACCAAGCGTCAAAGAGCAGCGGCAGCGGTAGCTAGCAAGAGGACCACCTCGGGTCCTCAAAAGCCTATGAGTGGGCTCAACAAGTCTCAATTCTTCGAGATAAGGAGAGTCAACCCTTATGTGGTGCCAAGGAATCGTCGGCTATGCCCCAACAACTACTTCTACCACCCCAACCAAGAGAGGATATACAATGAAATCTATGGGGCAAAGGAGTTGAATTGTTGCCCCCAATTCTCCATCATCATGGACAAGCTCCGCTCGAAGCCCGACTACTTTGGAGAAGCTTTGAGATATGTGAAGGGCAAGGGCTTATCCCCTTGATGACCTTCACCCACAACTAATCCAAGGAGGTGATATGTCAATTCTATGCCACCGCGGTGTTCCTCCAAGAAGAGTTCGGTGCCCGTTCTATCAAGTGGATGACTAAGGAGCATGTGATGGAGGCCACTTGGGATGAGTTTGCAAGGGGCCTTGGCTATCAACTCCCCGGCAATGATATCAACTACTTCCGGATCCATCTTCAACACAAGCCAATGAGCAAGGACAAGATGGTCAACCTCTACCTCCCCGGGCGAGTGATGTGTGGAAGTGCCTATGACCTCCTACCCACCTACGACATCATGAATCGCATCTACCACAACACCATCAACCCCAAGCACACCAACCACGATGAAGTGCATGGCTTTCTTGTGAACCTCCTTGTGCACACTCAAGAGATGAAGGGCCACGGCAAGCAATTGGACAGCATGGACTACATTTGGCATGAGATGCAAGATTGAGCCTTCCTCCGCAAGCTTCCCCAATATGCACCATACGTCATGAGGCTCATTTGCCTCAAGTGGGCGGAAGCCAACCGTGGAGACCTCCTCAAACAATGCTACCCAATCACCATCCACAAGGAGTGCAGCCCCAACGTCAAGCATCACTCTCAACCAAGGTATGGCAAGAATGCTCCCAAGGACAAGGAGGAGGAGGAGGCCGATGATAGTGATGACTCCGACTTTGTGCCCAACTCCGTCAAGACCAAAGGCCTCTTCGCCAAGCTCACTTATCGCCTCAAGAAGTCCTTTTGCTTCAAGGAGGACCTCCAAGATAGGATGTACCAAGCCCACCACGACAACAAGAAGATCCGTCAACGCTAAAAGGCCATGATGAGACACATGGGCCTCCCCGTCTCCGAGGGCTCCGAGGATACCATCACGCCTCCCGGTGAGTGGAAGTCCAAGCACACTTGGTCGAGTTCCGAGGACTCCATCCATGAGCGCATTGTGCGCCCCTCTCCACCTCGTGGCAAGGGTCATCTACAAGGCGAAGACGAAGTTGAGGAAGAAGAGCAGGAGGACAAGCACATGTATGGGGCTGATGAAGATGGGGATGACGATGAGGACGAGGATGAAGATGACGAGTGATCTCCTTGGGGCGTTAGCATGCTACCTCTCCCTTTTTGGTGTTCCGATGCCAAAGGGGGAGAAGTTGCTCTATTAGGACGGGTATTTGCATGGGGATGCCAAGGGCTTGGTGCTTCATTTTGGTTTTTCGGCCTTGGCATCGCTTTTATCCCTATTTATTCAAGAGACTTATTCGTATGCTTGCTACTTTGCTACTCTAATCGTGGATCTCCCGGTTTGTAATAAGACTTATTCGTGGCAGCCTATATTGGTATTCGGTTTTCATCTATTGTGGCTACAGCAATTCCATGGTGGCATTATTATTATTGGAATTTTGGGTTTTCTCAAAGCAAAGGTATGACACTTTCACCCAAACTCCTTGTACTACCATATGTTGCATCCATAGTGTGCATATGCTATATGAACATGTCAAATATCTTTGTTGCATATGTGCATGGTTTGTAGAATCTAGGGGGAGTTGTATCTCTAGGATGTGTGTATTTGTATTCCAATACATATTCTAACTATGCACACGTCTAGGGGGAGCTCCGTCTAGTTTTTGAAAATCTAGAACCTTATCATTATATCTTATGCTATGTTGCAAATTCTTGTGTTGTCATCAAACACCAAAAAGGGGGAGATTGAAAGAGCAAGGTCTATACCTCGTGTTTTGTGTGTTTGATAACAACACTTGAATGTATTTAAACGTGTGCATAGATTGTATTTGATAGATTTGCAGGTGCACGGTGCCCTCGCTGAACACATCGTGATCAGAAGACTCAAGCGTACTTTACATCTTTTCTGGTTTTGTGTGTGTGTGTCGCGAGGTGACGTGGTTGGAGAGGGAAAGAGGAGATGCAGAAACTGCCCGACCCGTACTACCGGTACCAGTAGCAGTAGTACCGCTACCCTATTCGTACCGGCCTGAGATACCGCTCTGGGAATTGCATGCAGAAAGGCCCACAGAGCGAAGTGCGGTGCCTCGGCGGTACCACGAGCGGAAGTACCGCTCCCAAGCGGTAGTTCCGACACGGTACCGCTTTGGTACCGTAATTAGAGTTACGGCACTACCGCTCCAGTACTGCCAAGGTACCGGGTGGAGTCCAGAGCTCGCAAAGGCCATGCCGGTACCTCAGCGGTACCGACAGCGGTACTACCGCTTTTGGCACACGTGGCGAATATGTGGGCTGATTTCAAACTCAGAGCGGTACTACCGCTTGCCCAAGCGGTAGTACCGGTTGTGCGGGTTCTGCACATAACGGTTGGAATTGGGGGAGGCTATAAAAGGGCCCCTTCTTCTCCAGCTCGATTTCATCTCTTCTCCTCCTCTCTCCTCCATTGTTGCTGAGCTCAAACCTTGAGGATCTCCCCACCTACCCAACCAATCTTTCCCAAACTTTGAGGAGTGATGGAGGAGGCCCCGATCTATAGTTGTACCAAGAGAGATTTCACCAATATCATCTAGTCCTTAGTGGATCTTGGAGTTAGGGTTCCTATGGTGGAATCTTGGAGGAAGTGCTCCTATGGAGGCTAGCTTGGAGTTGTGCTAGCCTCATAGGGTGTTGGGAGCCTCCGATGTTGTGGATCTCGCCCCAACTGTAGCACCCTACCTTTTAATAAAGGTAAGATACCAGTGTATAGTGCTATTCCCGGGATCACTGATAGCACACACACATTACAAAATATAGTAATCATTGCAATAGTATCAAATTACTACATCGTTGATCCAAAGGGTAAAGTAAAACCTTACAAATTGCATAGTCACATGGACTAGCTCAACAATACTCAGAACATACACAACGGAAATGTAATTCATCAATGAGCCTTCATCATCTTCATGTGCCATAGGCAGTCATGTTGGAATGTAGACTCGAGATCCTACCACGTACTTCTCCTCATAAAATCCTGCACGTTTGAATATGCAGCCCCACGAATGGAGGTCAGTACAATGATGTACTGGCAAATGACACTTATATGGTGGTTTTTGGCATAACTATCGGTAAATACTATATAACGGAGTCCGATGGCAGCTCTTTCGTCGGACCTCTCCGGAGACGTCGATTTAGCTCCCGATCGTGCGGCTCCCCTTCTTTTTTTACTCCTAACCTTCCGAAAAATAATGACGTTTTTGGAGCGTAAATTAGCGGCAGTTATTGCTTCCCTTACCACGTCCAGGCCCAGTTCAGCGCTAACGCCGCCCAGTCGGCCGTCGTCCTCGCCCAGACCCCCATCCCGCTGCTCCCCATCCCGTCGTCCTCGCCCTGTTCCTCGTCGTCCTCGCCCTGCTCCCCATCCCGCTGCTCCCCATCTCGGGTATCCATGGACGCCGCCGTCCGGCGCCCTAGGTCGGCAGCGAAGGCTTAGCCGGGTTGACCAGGCCACGCTCTGGCTGAAGCATCGAGGCCGGAGGCTGCTTCCACGGTAAACGTGCTTCCCCGCCGTTCTTTGATGACGCAGGTGTAGACGGCGCCGTTCACCAGCGAGGGCTGGGCACTCCAGGCAGGTTGCTGCAGCCTAAGTCCCAGCTTGCACGGACCATTCTATGCAGTGATGGCAACATGTGTGGTAGCGCCTCTATTCCTCCATTGGCATAGCTTTTATCCATCTAATTTCTTGTCACTTTTATAGTTTAGATTTGTAAATTCCAAACCATTGATACTTGAAGCACGTTTTTGCGACCATTAGATTACCATTTATTCTAATATCATATATTTTTCTACCTCGTTTTAGTGTGTGTAAGCTCACAAAACCCCCCTTTAATTTGTTGAGTGGTTTGTACATCACACATGATGTGCCCATTTTCTGATAGTAAAGAACTGCTTACTTTCCGATTTCAAGTTTTCTATGCTTACACTAAAGAATTGTTCTGTCGAGATAGCCCTCATTTCATGCTTCCTTGTTATATCCACTAAAGAATTGTTATGTTGTGATAGCGCTAAAACGATTCCATTTTTGGAAACAAAATCCATGTTTTCCTTTATACATGCATTTCTGAAATCAATTTCACCAATTGATTCATATAACCTATGTGGTCATATCTTGCATGTGCTAGATTTTAGTATTTTCTATAGTGACTACTAATGTTCATGGTGGGGCTTATGTGATTCTGGTTTTGCTGCTTAAATGATAGATTAGGCTTCCATGTGAAATCAATTTTACTAGCAGATTCGCTTATAATTTTTCTGCTTCCATGTGTTGCTTGTTTCGCTGTGTGAGATTTATATTCATGCTTCGAGTTGGGAAAATATACAGATAATTTGGTGGCAACCATTCTATATTATTTTTTTCAAAGATGTATGCTTCTACAGAGAGCACATGAGATAACCCTGTTTAGTCCTTTCCAATGAGCAATTCTACGTTTTCCACTCCAATGTATTCATGTGCTTCTAATGTACACATGTTCCGTCACAAGGAAATGAATTTGCCAATTCAAATAAGTATGCTTTCACTTCTTGTCGAGTAAGCTTTCTTGATTTTTAGCTTATGCTTCCAATATACTCAAATCACAGATTCAGTACCCAAAATTTGACCGGAAGCATGCCAATTTGGAAAAACTAAATTTTCTCTAGTGCTAGTGCAAGTTATATATGCTCTGATGGCATCAAATCTTTGCTTTACTCCAGCCAAGTTTTCCTACTTGATATTTTCTTCAACTAGTGCCATTGTGTGATGCTCTTATAGTACAATAATTTTGCTTCAACGGCTACGAGTATGTGCTTCCACCATGTGTGTTGGCTTGACTCACAGTTTTTTACTGGCGCTTCAACATTCCTTACGTGTGCTTCGTGTTATTAACTGATGCTTCTATTATATACACATAATTTTGCCTAACCTGATTCTAATTGTATAGTTAGTGATGTTGCTATACTGCCGACACGCCGCTGCTGGGACACAAATGACTTATTGAGGAGCTTGGAGCGCATGGGAGATCGTCCATGATTAACCCATACAACGGTCAATAATGCTGGTTAAGGAGAAGTGAAAAACTTGTTGTAATAGTGTTTCATTTTGTCAACACAAGAGTTGTAATTTTTTGTTTAAATCAAACTAATTTGTTCATTGCTTCGTGCTTCATGGTGTGCTTCCACAGATTTCTCTTGTGAAGCAAATATTTTCATGAGACTAAAATTTGCTTGGTGGCATCAAAAGTCGTATTGGTAGATCAAAATATTACCATGTATAAATAAATATTTGTATTTGTCACAGAAAGAATGTCCCATGATGCGAACAATATGTCTCTAGCGCCACAAAAAAGATGCTTCCATTTGTCTAGATGTGTGCTTTCTTGGTCCAAAAACATGTCGCCATGACGCCATTGCACACGAATGGAGAATAAAGAAAAATGATGCTTCCATCTATCAAGGTCAAAGCTTCTGTCATCAAGAAAAATGCATCCAAATTCCTTTTGTTCAAAACGAATTACTAGAAGCACGCTCCCATTGCTGTTTAAGAAAAAATATTTTTACTGTGAAATATCAAATAATAATTTATTCGCAAAAAAAAAATATCAAATAATAATTGAAACAAAAATTGTTCTGTAAGAAACCAAATAAGGAAACAGATTGAGCTGGTTGGAAACACAGTTAATCAGAATTAGTCGCCTAAAAATCTGGAAATATTTTTGGAAGTATTTAGTAGGAAACAAATTTTAATTCACAATTAGCTGATATCCCGTGATCTGTTCCATAGAACATGCAATCTGGCCCACGTTCTGTGGAAGCATGCAATCTGGCACTCGATTAACGGAGGCAATCACGCGCGGCACTGGTTCATAATCTGGACAGCTTCAACATCGTATGGCCGTCATCTATTTGATCGTGTGGCCACAGCCTGGTCCGATGGGAAGCGATCCATCGGCTTCCGATGCCTAGCGCTGCCCTATCTACATGATATTTGGCTAGTGGAGTTTAGGCAAATTTGCATAAAACCAAGTTTATCCTATATTTTATTTAAAACAAAACATTTTGAAAATCTTTGAATGACATTATGAAATCTCACCATGGTTAAATTCCACATGGGTTTTAGAATAATCACATGGTTACATCTCCCATGAGTTTTTCAAGGTTGATCAAATTTTAAATACATTCAGAAAAGGTGATGAGATTCTTCCGTACATTCCTTGCCTAGAAGTTCAAATTGTCCGTAACCGGGGACACGGCTAAGATCTTAGGTTTAACTCTCGAGAGGTTGTGCACTTTCACCTTACGACCCACCCTTCCCAAGAGAAGAATGAGACAAGATCTTTCGAAGAAGAATTCAACCATACAAACTAGACCCGTTCCCTTGGCCGTCGCCTCCACCCGCTGTCTAGCCACAAGTTGAACCCCCACAACTTACTTAATCCCGGCAGAGCCCATAATACCATAAGGCTGCACTGGAAGCTAACTAAAACATGGACGACATAATAATCTCTTTAATCCTGGGTGGCCAACCACTCTACAGCATGCGCACTCTCAGGGATTCACCACTTTAGCCCACTCGGGGCGTGGACCTGAGCAGCCGCCCACCAATCAACCAATCCACCCAGGTGTTTCATTAAGGTTGTTAATTTTAAATTTTCAAACACTCACAACCAATAACGAAACAGCATTTGGCATTTGATGTTGCAAAGCAAAATTAAAGCATCCTACCAATGGGTTCAGGAGTAGCTACACACTACTAGGGTTTGCTAAGCATAGTATAATCTTTTACTTTTGAAAACAAAATCCTACCATGCATACTAGTTTCAAAAACACTAATACATAATTAAAATAAGTAGGATTTGAATGTCACTTGCCTTTTTGGTAATTGAAGATCATTCACTTCTCTCAACATAACACGCCGCTCTTCACACGAACTATAAGATAAAAATAGCACAACATAAACACACCATTCATACAACAACAAAATCAAGCAATGAAAACAACAAGTTATTATTCATTTTATTTTAGTCATCGAATTAAGAAGATATGGCATGAGGCAAGGTTTGCAAGGTTTGGCTTTGGTGAAGTGATCCAGGGATGAAATAGATATTCACTGGTTTGAGCATATGATCATTTGTGTGGACTAACTCATCACAAAAAATACACATGTGAAAATGGGAACATAGTTCCACTTGGATAACTCAATAAAGTGTGAGCTAGGCTATCATGGTTTGGGTAGATATGATATTAGAGAAAGAATTAAATGATCAAATGGTTCTGATGGATGGGTATGATCATAGGGATTATTTTGGCTAAATGAACTATGTCGAAGCCAGTCATAGGATTACACTTTTCGCAAAAAGTCATTAGATAAAGTTTTCCGGATGGAAGATCTTTCTACACGAAAGTTATAGAGAATTCTATTACAAGCGTATCGCCAAAAGAATCTCTCGAAAAAAGTTTGTAGGATTATTTTTATAGACGATGTTGCAGATCAAGGAGGTACCGCGAAAATAAAGTGGGCGAAACTGCCACACAAAATGTCTAAAATAATCTACACGATTTGCTGATTCCAACGATATAAAGTTTGTCGAAATTCGACTTATAGAACTCAAGATATGAATTTTACAAAATTAAGCGGCTACAGATTTAATGGTGTACGAAAAGTTGTCCGAAAAAGTTTTTCAGATGGAAAAACTTTCTACATGAAAGTTGTAGAGAATTTAATTACGAATTTAATGGAAGAAGAATCATCTAAAACGGAGGTCTAGATTTATGGAATTTCCAGTTTCAAGTCAGCTAGTACAACTACGAATCGATCGATCAGTTGTTGTTCACGTGCTCACGTGACGCAAAAAAGGCACAGGAATTGGACATTCAGGGTGCATACTTGGCATGATTCTTCAGTTAAGAGAATAAACTAGAACCGTGAGACCTAAATCATATGCTGGCTAACCAGTTCAACCAGTAACATAAGCATCATCGCATGAATCCAAACAGGGAAGCTCACCTCGGGAATGATTTAGCAAGCCGTAAACGCATGAACAACGGTGCCGGGCTTGCGTTTACATCCACGTCGATGAGAATGCCTATGGAGTCGAAGAAGACGTGTACAGCGTAGATGTCGTGGAGGCGAAGATGATGGCGACCTTGGCGGCCTTCGGCAAGGCTCCAGATGACGGCGGAAATCACGATCGGCGGGGTATGAACGGTACGGAAATCAACTCGGTTGTCGACGTGGAGGATCTTACGCTGCACGAATGAATGATGTTTCTATCAGAATAGTTGCTCCTAGTCTAGAGAAGATGAAAGGAGAAACAGGGTCTTAATCCCTTTGTACTCGCCAAAATCGACAACGCCGTCGATGTGGCCGGCGGAGCAACGGCGACGCGGTCAACAAAGACTATATGAAGAAGTACCATGTCCTGGAGGTAGGCCATAACGAGGAGAGGCTCCTGGTGCGAGGAATAGACGAGCTGATCACCGATGACGTCGAAATCTGTTGATGAACTCAATTTCGTGGCTATGAATGGCATGGTGGATATGGGTTGTACATAGCTCATCTGGAGAAAGTGTGAGAACAAAAATGGTGGAGAAAGGCAAGAGACACACGGTGCTTTTCTTGGTTTGTATTGAGATGGACTGAGGAGAGAGATCTGGAGACGTATGCCAACAGTTGACATTCGGTGCACGACGTCCATTTGGTTAATTGAGACAATGAATTGAAGATATAGTTCCCTGAACGGATTCTCCATTCAATTTGCAGTAACTTTTGTGTTAAGATCGAGAAGAAACGGTCGCACAATTGATGGCAAAATTAGAGATGAGGAGAAGGTTGCCATGGCTGTAACGTACGTAGGGTGTACGTGCCCAGGAGGAAGAAGATGACCCTTCGGTCGATACTGATCGGCCAAATGGGCTAGTAAAATCCGGCCCAACATAGAAGTGAAGGAAAACAAAATAGAGCAGGAAAAAGGGAGGCCAGTGAGTTGGGTCGGTGGAGCGGCCTGGGAAGGCTGGGCCGGTCGGCTCGGCTGGCCGGCCCGTTTCATTTTTTTTCTATCATTTGTTTATTTGATAAAAGAAGTTTTATAGCTCCGATTTGGATGAAATAAATTTCTATAAGTTTGTAAAAATATTTTGCTCAGTTTAGTATGACAAAAAGACTTAATTTTTATAAGTTATTATTTATATCATTTTATTACTATTATGACATTTTGGCCATATATGATAGACTCAACATAAACCAAATAAATTTCTAAAAATTTGTAAAAACAAAATAGTATTTTTTTTTGGACACTAAGTGACCTGTTTAAAATCCATTTGGGAAAATAAAATAATCATTTTATACACTTGGCCTATATAGTTACTTAAGCAATAGTTTGCAAATATAGTTTTCTCGGTTTTGTTTTTCTCAATTAAAAATCCATTAATTATTCGAAAACCTTGAAAGTCAAGATATGTTTAGTTTTGAAAATACTTTGAAACCAAAAGTATTTGGAAACCAATATTTTGGAAAATTACTTTTAAACAACTCCAAAAAGTTTTAATTCTTTGGGAATTTTCAATCAAGTTCAAACAATCAAGCATTTAATTTATTTTTATTTGACATTCCAAAATTTAGAAAATTTCGGGATGTGACACCAACCCTGTGAAGAAACCGCCGCCTCGACCGGCTACTTAGTGGAGAAGGGGAAGCTCCTTCGTGGGGCTTTCTCGAGGAACAAGGTGAGGCCTTCCTTCGTGGTGTGGACGTCTAGCCTTCGTGGCTAGCACCTCATCAACACAGAGGTACCCCCTTTTGTGGGAGGAACTGCGGGAAACAAATCTCGCCTCGTCTCCGCGTACCCCGGTTGTCCCGCTCCCTAACTTTACTATCTTGTTTGGTTCCTTTGCTTGTTGCACTAGCCTAGGATCATAGTAGGAACACCCCTATCACCAAAGCTATCACCTTTACTTCCGCATCGCATAAAAAACTGAGAAAGACATAAAAATTGTGTAGCACCGATTAATCCCCCCTCTTGTTCGCTACGATCCATTCAACACCGTCGGTGTCACCTGTGACAGGACAGGAGGGGCCAGGTGGATCTTCTCGGGATCGTTGCAAGGGCGCACAGCGTCCACTCCACGTGCGCCAGCTGGTGCCCTGCACACTGCAGCAGGCTCGGTGGCTGGCAGAATCAGCTCGGGATCGCTGCCAGTGCTCACAGAGGCAAGTCCACGCGCGCCAGCTGGCGCCCTGCCCCCCACGCGTGCTGCTGTAGCCTCGGCGGCCGACATCGTCAGGTGGGTGCCAGGGGACAGAGGGGACCGCGGACGGCGCTCCCGAGGAGACATAACGCCAGGCGTGGTCGCTGCGCCCACTAGCGTCGCGCCAGCTGTGGCCTGGCTGCCAAGTGGCAGCGCCGGGCCAGCAGCCCCTGCCCGCTCCAATCCCAAGGCTGCAGCCGACCGGATCTTCACCGATCCCGGAGCAGAATCAACGTGGAAAGGTGAGCCTTCTCTCTCTTTTTCTGCATGACCATGCAATATGAAATTTGTGTAAAAAAATTGTAGTTTTCATCAGAATTAAAATTTAAGGATGAACAATGTTCCATTATATGAGCAGGTACTAAATTATTAGCATGAATACCTTCGTTCAACAAAACCGCATTAAGAGAACCAAACAATATTGGAGCCTCAAATTGATGTTGAACTTGGTGGCTAACAACACTCTTAGCATTATTGACCTTCTTCACCGTGCCCTTCTGAATATTGGCATTGCCCTGCTGCTTGTTGTTCATCGTCTTCTCAATATCCATGTCATTTGCACCATCTGCTTTATCATCATTGGATCCATTATTGTCCCCTCCACCATTGTTATCTCCATTACCCATATCATCACTACCAAGTTGAGTCACTATTACTGGTTCTACCTCAAAACTAACTTAAAAAAAAAACCCTTTGGATAAAAACATATGTCATCGCCGGAATGAGAGTATGGTCTAAGCAGCCAATCCGCAACCTCAACTCCTTGTTCTTCCTAGTGTGTACAATGTCCACTTCCTTTGTCTTGCCAAATAGAGTGTCCACCGCCCACAGGGACAAGAAATCAGTTCTCACATCAGTGGGTATCCCTCTCACCCGCAGCCAAATCTCAGGCAACATATAGAGAGGGTCCTCTAAGGCTGACCAATCCTCAAAAATAAGATCAGAAGCTCTGTCTGGAACTGGGTAAGTGCGGAAAGTCTTCATCCTCTGAGCTTCTGACTTGTTTGGGAATTTGACCATAAACACATTATTTTGGAAGTTATAGATCTCCCATTGAAAATTCTCGACATGTACAATTCTCCTCAAACATTCTGCAATTTCTGAAATGGACATAGGATCACCTTCAACAGTCACCATCACTAACTTCAAATTGTCCACCTTTTGCTTGTATGTACCCCATGTGGGCAACTCAGAAAACATAAGTTGTTCGATCGCATAACCATACATAGTGACAGATGGTTTAGAAGCCTGAAGAAGGCGACATGCACTAGAAATATTATTTGGTGATTCACAAATGTCACAAACTGGCGCAGTACAAGTATCAATTTGATGATCAGGTTGCTTGCACCCAAAACATGGATTTTGTCCGCCTTTTTAGCCTTCTTAGCGGGGTTTGGAGCATCTTGTTTTGGCACTGACACGGCATCCAACTGCATTGGTTGAGCCTGCTGCGAACAAGTGACCAAAGATTGAGACTGTTGTACCATGGGAGCAACGGGTTGTGCTGCCGCCGATACAGCATCACCCAAAACCGAAGCTGGAACCCCTTCAGTCCCTCCTCTCTGTGCTGCTGCAACCAATACCGCCACCACACCTTGCATAGCTTCTTTAATCAAATCAGGGCTAATGCTGGCCAGACTTGCACCACTTTGACTCCCTGGATCATTGTTTCCTCCTCCATTGTTACAATACTGATTAAAATTGGATCGGTCGCCATTATACCCATATCGATTGTTCGCATTAAATCTGTTGTTCCCATAATTCCTAGGACGATATTGATGGTTACTTCCATTACGATGGTAATTATTGAAATTAGTACCTCTATTGAACTGTCCAAAATCAGCTCCGAAATCCCTATTGAAGTGCTGCCCTTGACCATGGTCCCGATCATCTCCAGCCGTGCCGCTAGACTCTCCAGCCACGAAGTTCCCCGGATGGCAAGAGGTGAAGCCTCCGCGACCAGTGTTGAACCCCGAAGGACCGTTGAAACCATTGTCGTGGCTGTTGAAGCCCGCACCACGGCCAGAGCCATTGTGACCACCGCGGTCACCGCGACCCCTGCCCGGTCCGTTTCCCCGAGCCGGGCCGAAGCCTCCTCCACCATTGCTCATCACGAGATCAGCAGAAACTCCCCGCCCACACGATCACCGCCGCCACGAGCTGATGAGTTCGCCCGCGCCCACCAAAACCCTAGCCTTCGACGCCAAGCACGCCCAGTAGCGATGTCAGCGTCTATAGGACTTTTTTGGGGTATTTCTCGAGAGGATTGGGCCTTAGAATGGCGAGCCTCTCGATGGGAAGCATTGAGCGAATTAGGCCGGCCTGGAGCACGTGCCTTATTATTGTTGAATTTCACTAAAGAGCGCAGTAGCTCATTTTTTGAAATCCGCGGATAATTCGGATCAGAGCAGAAATCATTCGATAAAACCGATCACAAATGCCGTCGCTCAACCACCGTCACCCCGCAGCGTCGTCGGCGGCGATAGGAAACATAGAAGGTTCGAGAACAGGCAGTCGAGATGGATGAGACTGAGAAGATCCGCCAGCCGACGCCGAAGACAGAGACACAAGAGAACGTACCTTGCATGTTGAAGAGGAGAACTCCCGAGCTGCCAAGCGCTGTCGTCTCTGACGGGCAAGTCCCGACGCAGACTCGATCAAATCCCTGCCATCATCCGGAGAAGGAGATCGGCAAAGATATTCACCCGCACGCGCCGAACATCCAGATGGCTCTTCAAGCGCAACCAGGGCACGACGGCGAGTGGGTCTTCGACAGCGGTGCCTCCTCTCACATGGGCTCCGGTTCCGGTATACACCCCTCCCCTCGTCCTCCAAATTTTCCTTCTCATATCATTGTCGGTGATGGCTCCTCTCTCCCCATCACCGGTACTGGTTCCGTTCACTTTCGCACATCCACTCGCCCTCTTTCCCTTCTTAACATTCTTGTCTCTCCTAAACTCATCAAAAATCTAGTGTCTGTCCGTGCCTTTACACGCGATAATTTTGTTTCCATTGAATTTGACCCTTTTGGCTTTTCTATCAAGGATTTGGCAACGGGACGGGTCATTCACCGATGTAACTCCACCGGCGACCTCTACCCCTTCGTGCAGCCGGCCCAATGTTTCCTCGCCACCGTCTCTCGCAGCTTTGTGGCATCGGCGGCTTGGACACCCCGGCATTGAAGCATTGGCCAACGCCTCCAAATATTTCAAATTCAGTTGTAATAAAAGCTTGCCCACGCATCGCAATGCATGTCGTTTGGGCAAACACACTAGACTTCCTTTTTCTTCCTCTATCACACAAACATCTCGCTGCTTTTGAGCTATGTCATTGCGATTTATGGACTAGTCCTGTATTAAGCATCTCGGGTTTTCAATACTATCTTGTTATCCTAGATGATTTTACGCATTTCACTTGGACGTTTCCTATTCGCCAAAAGTCTGAAGTTCATAATCTTCTTGTGGCGTTCTATGCTTATGTTCGCACCCAATTTTCGTCCACCATTAAAGCCTTCCGGATCGACAATGGACGAGAATTCGACAACACTGCAAATCGCGCCCTCTTCACTAAACATGGCACTCTTCTTCGCCTCACATGCCCATACACCTCCCAACAAAATGGAAAGGCCGAACGCATTCTTCGTACACTCAACGATGGCGTTCGCACTCTCCTTATACACGCGTCCATGCCATACCCATGGTGGGCTGAGGCCCTCGCCACCTCCACATACCTTCTAAATCGCCGCCCATGCAAAGCCAACATCATCACCACTCCCTACGAGCTTCTCCATGGTTGCGCCCCTGATTTTCGGTCTCTTCGAGTTTTCGGTTGCCTGTGCTATCCAAATCTCACCGCCACGGCATCTCACAAACTCGCACCCCGTTCTACCCCTTGTGTCTTTCTTGGTTATCCGGATGGACGCAAAGGATACCGATGTTATGATCCAGTGTCTCGGCGCATTATTTTTTCACGGCATGTTACATTTGTGGAAAAAGTGTTCCCTTTCAGCTCTCGGATTTCAGCATCGCTCCGGCTTCACCACCCCGCGACACCGACGATGACCCTCCGCCGGTCTACGTCGATCCCGTCGCGCCCCCGCATGCCACGGCGACGGGCCATGCAGCCCACCCGGCTCCTCTTCATCGGCCTCGTCCACGACCGCGTCGCCAGGCCCCATCCATGCTGGGCCGCCCTCGTCACCAGGCCGCAGCCCACCATCTGCGATGGGCTCTGCGGTTTCCTCCGCTGGTGCCACCGCGTCCTCAACGCCTGACGTCGCGCCCTCCAGCTCGGCGCCTGCTGCATCACCCGCCCGCCATCACATGGTCACTCGCGCTCGCCACGGCATCGTCAAGCCGAACCCTCGCTACGCCAATGTCGTCACCACGACGGTATCGCCACTACCGTCCTCTGTTCGGGAGGCTCTTCGCGACTCCAACTGGCGTGCGGCGATGCGAGGAGGAATTTGACGCCCTCTCGTCAAACCACACCCGGACGCTGGTTCCTCGGCCTCCTCACACCAACATCGTCACCGGCAAGTGGGTATTCCGACACAAGACCCGTGAGGACGGCTCTCTCGAGCGGTACAAGGCCCGCTGGGTCGTTCGTGGCTTTGCCCAACGACCCGGTATCGACTATGGCGAGACCTTCTCACCGGTTGTCAAACCGGCGACCATTCGCACCGTGCTCACCTTCGCCTCCTCACGTAACTGGCCCGTGCACCAGTTAGACGTGAAGAACGCCTTCCTCAACGGTGTCCTTGATGAGCAAGTCTACTGCTACCAGCCGGCCGGCTTCGTCGACTCTCACCGCAAGGACCATGTCTGCAAGCTCGTCAAGTCCCTCTATGGCTTGAAGCAAGCACCTCGGGCCTGGTTTCAGCGCTTCGCCACCTTCGCCGTCACCATTGGCTTCACCGCCTCTCGCTCTGACGCCTCGCTGTTTATCCTACGGCGGGGCACTGACGTGGCGTACCTCTTGCTGTACGTTGACGACATCGTCTTGACGGCATCCTCCTCAACGCTGCTCCGCGCTCTCATCGACAAGCTCATGCTCGAGTTCGCGATGAAAGACTTGGGGCCCTTGCACTACTTCCTCGGGATCCGTGTGCGTCGTACGCCTCGTGGCTTCTTCCTCAGCCCAGGAGCGAGTACGCCGAGGAGATCCTACAGCGCGCCGGTATGCTGCAGTGCAAAACAGCCACCACACCCGTCGACACTCTCCCCAAAGTCGCCGCCAATGCTGGTGCCCCGGTTGCCGATCCTTCCGAGTACCGCAGCCTCGCCGGTGCTCTTCGATACTTGACCATGACGCGTCCCGATCTTGCATATGCTGTACAGCAAGTCTGCTTACACATGCACGATCCGCGTGACGGTCATCTCGCCATCATCAAACGTATCCTCCGATACGTCCGTGGCACCACCAGCTCGGCCTCTTGCTCCATAGCTCCTCTCCGCTCGATATCGTCGCCTACTCGGATGCGGACTCGGGCAGGCTGCCCGGACACCCGGCGTTCTACCTCCGGATACTGCGTCTACCTCGGCGGTGCTCTTGTGAGTTGGTCTTCCAAGCGCCAACCCACCGTCTCGCGCTCGAGCGCCGAGGCTGAGTATCGTGCGGTTGCCAATGCTGTTGCTGATTGTGTATGGCTGCGGCAACTCCTCGACGAGCTTGGTTCTCCTCCCTCCAAAGCCACGGTGGTCTTCCGTGATAATATCTCAGCAGTGTACATGTCTACCAATCCAGTTCATCATCGACGAACGAAGCACATTGAGTTAGACATTCACTTCGTGCGCGAGAAGGTGGCTCTCGGCGAACTTCGGGTCGTCCATGTGCCTACTACTCAGCAGTTGGCTGATATCATGACCAAAGGACTACCTACGGCGTCTTTTCAGTCATTCCGGTCCAGTCTCTGCGTTTTGCCAAGCGCCAACGTATCGACTGCGGCGGGGTGTTAACAGATAGCCTAGTTATTGTTTAGATATTGTCAATATCTCTAACTGAATCACGGCCTGATCTTGCTATTCTTGTTGTGCAAGACATGTGCTGTTTGTAGGCTATTTATAGCAACGATTCCTATCAATGAAATCAGTTGCCCCAAACCGAGTCTTCTCCTGCCGTCGTAGCCTAGGCTCCTTCACCTCTCCCTCTCCCTCTCCTTCCTCTGAACTTGAGCTTGAATCCTCATCGGTCAACGCCCAGAACCGACCTAGAGGAGACCGCTCCGTCGAGTCGGATGGCGACGAGGCGTCAACGGCGGCCGGCAAACGGGGATCGCCAGCGCGGTCGCCTGAGCAGACGCCAGACCTCCTAACGGTCATGTGTCAGTTGCAGGTCACACGTAGTGGTGTGGAGTCAGTCTAGGACCTGGGTCTTCGATGTAAGCTGCGGGGCCGATCTGCTTCCTAAGCTGTTCGCCCTGAACAAATGGGAAGGTAAAGTATTGACCCCAGCGTCTGTCTATGATGCCAATTGCTGAAAAGAGCTCAGAAAGAGAGGCCAAACCTGTGCACTTGCAGTAGTGATTGCCGAAGATATGCAAATTAACGTGGTACGCCGGCCACTTCCTAGAGCGAAGGCCGCGGCCACTTCCTGACGTGCTCCAGATGTCGTGGAGCTATCAGCCGATTGGGAGCGGTGCGAGGTGCCGGGGTGATCAGAAGCTGGCTGGAGGCGAGCTTTTGCAACGGCATGCGGCGGTGCTCGACGAGGGAGAGAGAGGGCGGGACCGCGGGAGGGGGCGAAATAAGCAGGGTGCTCACCAGGAACGCTTGGGCACGGTCAGGAGTGGCGGGTAGGCACCACAGTGAAGGCACGGCCGATGACGGCGGCGGCCGGAGCAGGGCTGCAGCTCTGGGACACGCGGATCAATGTTGAGGGCTCCGGCACCGGCAGGACTAGAGGGACGCCGCGTAGGTTCAGTGGCCGAGTCGAAGACCGAGTCGGAAGAGACGGAGATCGACAGCGCGGGTCTGTACAAGCTGTACAAAATCAATCGGTTGCCTATATTTCATACCCCCGTCCATTCAGGATCTCGTCAGAGCATCTTCTTTAACACAGTACCCCAAAAACTTAAAGTCCAGATTATTTATTTTTCGAAAAGGAGACCACCACCACCCGTACCACACGCGGACATGAGGGGCTGAGCCATACTGAATCCCTCTGAATTAGACGTCGTGCCACCCTTGCAGCCACAACGATCGTTAAGGTCACCGAAAAAGTCCGAGGCCATCGCCCCGGTGTCCATCTCCGTTGGATGAGCCGCGCAGTCCACGGCCACCGTGAAGCTCCGGCTAGAGATCCCACCATTCGAGGACCAAGAAACCCCCTACAACCAGTCGCTTGGAGTCTTGGAGATAAGAGCCCGCCACACTACTAGGAGGAGCTTTACCCGCCGGCTTCCTCTGATGTTGGCATGAGAAGGGATGGGGGCGACGGCTAGGGTTTCGCCCGAGCCGCCCCTCGGAATGACGCTAGCATGTTTAATCTATCTCAATGTCTAGATAAATTGATCATTCTCTCATAGATAATAATAGTATTTATCTATGTCGATACTATATCACATGGTTATTTAAAAAAATGATAAAGGGTGTCATAGAGTTTTTGGCCATGGCTGCCCTAGATTATCAATTACCATGCTAGTTCGAGGCCGGCCATTACATATTGACATTGACATGTCGGTTGCTCCATTCACACAACAATTGCTACATTAATATTAATAAATAAATATGTGTGCATCATGTTGATGCAGAACATGGGGGTTCCTTGATCTAAAAAAAAAAAACATGGGGGTTCCATTTTGAAAAAAAAGCTATTGATACATTAACGAGCAAATGAGAAAATTGTCATTTTGGTACAATCTTTGGCACCACTTTTTTGATTGAAATATTTGGCCTATAATTGCACGAGCAGGCTGTGGGACAGAATCCAAATGTCCTGGGAGGGTTTTGTTGTAGTGCAAGGACCGTGGTTGTTGTGTGTTGGGAGAATCTTCGGGCTTTTCACTTTGGTATGTTTGAGTCGGTTTTTGCACTGTTTTTGTAAATTAATTGCATAATTTTTTCTTTGTTAATAATTAATAGATTAAGGCAAGGATTTTGTCTCGTTTTAGAAAAGAAGAGAGCACACAAGCAAGCTTCACGAGGAAATGGAGAACATTTTTTTTTGGCTTCGTCTCTTTAATCACACGTGAGCGAATGTTTTGCTTGCTAATGTAGATAAATCCACGTCGATTAATTTGGTAAGGGCGAGTACAAGACCACAGTATCTATTTTCGTCATAACAAGAGTAATAGTACTCCACATCTCAAGAGAATCAACCTATGTTTGGATGGTTAGGAGCCCAATAGAATCCCCAGTCCATCAGGGTTAAATGCCAAATTTAATACTTCGGTGTCTCATTAAAAGGTGGAATATTTTTTTAGTGGGAGGCGATGTTTCCGTCGACAGTGAAGCGCCCGTGGTGACTTCGTTAATCTTAAGACTCGCAGAATCAGTTTCTTGGACTCAGTTTTCGAAGGTGCTCATACATGCGTTTATAGAGTGAGTATGCGTACTTATGCGTGAGCTACACGCCTATTTTAGGTTTCAGATAAAAAAAAGTACTACATGTCTCAATGTGATGGCCGGCGGCCGAACACACATCAACATGGAAACATCGCCGATCACCGGTGTCGTCGATAAGATACAATATACGAAGTATATCAACTAGGCTCTACTTTAGTGCCCTGATTTCTTGGTTAGTTACTGTGGGTCGTGATTCCGTTTGCTGGCGTGATTATCTACAGAGAAGAGATGTTAGTTTCCTTGGACCCGTCACCGAGAAACGTTTTATGTGTGTGTCCCGTTTATGTACCCTCGTTTTTCGTGCATGCTCCTGGTTGTGACACCGACCCGCTGCAATGGAAGCTGGAACGCTACTCCTCTCGTCGCAAGGGAAAAAATGGGCAAGTAAAGTCGTTTGAAATGTTTGTTTGCACGCGAGTCGAGTCGAGTCAAGCTGACTCTCGACCAGAAACTAGGTTCCAGCGAGTAAACAGTCACGGTGAGGACGCGCGCGAGTCGAGCCCGACCGGACTGTGCAGTAGCGTCGTGCGGTCCCGTCCACACCCGAGCGAGGCTGCAGGGCATCTCCAGCGACCGTTTTCGTCCGGCGTGACCGGAAATGCGTCTGCCACCACCTTCAGCGGGGCGACGTAAAGTGACCGGATCGTCCGCGGAGACGCAAACCTGATCCAAATATGCGTCTGGGATGCGTCTCCACGGACGCGGAAAGTGTCCGCTCGCGTATGGCGGACTTTTTGTCTGGCCCACCTGGTAGTGACCCAGCGTCGATGCGTCTTCTCCGTCAGTACTGGCGTCGAGGCGTCGCTTCGGCAGTCTGCGGCTGCGTAAATGGCGATGTCTCGCGTGGCGCGCGGTTGTCGCCTACCTCTGCGCACGTAGTAATGGCGATGCCACGCGTGGCGCGGCCGTCGCCCTGCCTCCGACCTATATAAACAGGGGCGCGAGCATCTCATCTCCTCCTCACTAAACCCTAGCCGCCGCTGCCGTAGCGCCGTTTCCGCTCAGCCTCCAGCAGATCCACCATGAGCAGCGCCGGACGCGGCCAGGCTGTCGCGCCTCAACCTCCACCTCCCACTCCACCTCCCCCGGCCTCGAGCTCCGACGAGGAGTTCGACTCCGAAGACAGCACCGACCTCCTCCACCCAGTCAGGGACGTCGCGGCCCTGGCGGAAGCGGAGAAGGAAGCAGAGGAGGAGCGCGCGGCCCATGCGGCGGTCGACGCCGAGATGGAACAGCGCAGGCTGGCGGTCGACGCAGCCGCAGAGCACTCCGACTCCGAGATATCTTGGTCTTCCGATGATCCTGATGCGCCTACACCGGAGGAGAGGGCGGCGGAGCAGAGGGCTATCGTCGAGTCTTTCGAGACGCTGAAGAACGATGCCGCGAGCGCGAGGCTGGAGCAGCGCCTGCAAGAGGACGCGACGGCGCACCGAGCCATAACAGCCACACGGGAGGCGGCGGAGAAGCAGGCGATGGAGCGACGCAACGACGGTGCTGGCCCCTCCGGAAGCAAGTAGTCTAGTCTTCTAGATCTATAATGTATAGTTTTTATGCATTAAAATGTATTATTTTCTATATTTTTAAATACGTTGCAAATCTAAAAATGGGTCGCCCCGGTGAACGCACACCCAAACGTAAACGGACACTCGAACAAAATATGTCCGCGGGGTAATACAAACGGACGCTCGCGACCACTTTTGGGGCGTCCGAAATGGGTCCCGGAGATGACAGAGACAGGCAACACGGCTTTGTTGTTTTGACCGGTCCAGCCGGCTTGCCCTCTCCCTCTTTTCATCGCGACTTCGAGAGTCCCCACGTGCCCGGTCTCTTCTTCCTTCCTCCCTTCCGCGTAACCGCGGCGCCGAGAAGTCAATTAGTACCGCCGTTGGAACCTTAACCCGCCACAGTCCACCCAACGCCGCCATTTCCCACCCGCATCCTCATCCTCCTGCTCCTCCTCATCCCCTCCCGCTCCGCGAACGCTCGCTGCCGCCGCAGCTGCGTCAAGTCCAAGAGCGCCGCTCGTTTCCTAGACTCTGCAAGATTGTAGCCGCTCACGAGCTTCAGTGGCGGCGGGCCTTCGAGCCGGATTTGAGCACCTTTTCCGGCGCCTCGCTCGAGCCGCCGGCCTGCGCAGCTTCGCCTTGCTTGCGTCTTCTTCCGTCGGCTGCTCCGGGTTGAGCCGCCAGCTAATCAATCAGGTCAGTTCGCTACTTCTCTGCTTGCCATCTTGATTCTGCTTCACGAACGACCCCAACAAGGGGTTAGAGCCTTAGAGGGGATCTTCTTGGCTGCTTTTTTTTTTATTCTAGCGCTGTTTGGTTCATCAGAGTGAGATTCGGGAGGAAATCGTGGGACGGAGGTCGGCTTGGATTGCGCTCCTACTACAGCCCTGATAGATATTGCGGTTCTGTTTCTCTGTGTGATAGCTGAAATGCGGAGGGCTGTGTGAACGCGGATGATGGGGCTGGGATGAATGGCGGACCTTTCATGCATTCAATTATTGCGTGTGGGATACATTAGTTGAATCATAGATTTGTCTTATTGGTATTATAGACTATAAAATCATCTTTATCGACACAAAGGCATCAACAACTTTCGCTGACATTAGCTGAGCGTGTCTCTTTGATACGTTTGAATTCGAGCAGTCACGTGTGCATCTCAGTTATGCAGAGGTTGGGTGTAATGCTTAAAACTCTTTGGGTAATACAACACACTTTATCGAAAAAATTAACTGAGCCTCTTGGATGGCAATCATCCACAAAGTGACGCCTGTCCAAGAATGACACCTTTTCTTTTTCACCTGAAAACAGTAGGAAGTTTCCTACTGTATCGAAAAGTGACATCTCGCTGAATACAAAACACCTTTTTTTTGTGCTCGTACGTACGACTCCCCTGCCCGCTGATGAAAATTGCAGTTTCCTACCTTGCCCTGTGCGATAGTTGACAATCTTACACTCGTTTAACGGTTTTGATCGGTTTACGCTAAGACCCCGCTTGGGTTGGATGTAGTAGAATTGGTGTGCTCACCGGTATATTGTTCATCTTGAGCTACCGGAATGCCAGCACCTGCAATTGATCGTCTACCTCACACTCCATCTCACGACAAACTCAGACAAATGTTTTTGCGCAGCGTGCAGCTTGCTGCTTTTTTGGTTTCTCCTTTTATTCCAAGGGCAAACAAGCATGCCGCGCGATCGCCACGTTCCTGACCTGATCATGCCATCCCCATGATCAGAACGTGTCGTCCAGGCAATCCTGAAAACGTGGTTCGACGCGCAGACCGTGTCATAAGTTTATAACCAAAACAACCGGATAAAATACCTAGCAACCTTGCTAGATGAAACCGTAAACACAAATACGTTATCTAAAGTAAACTAGTCTAACGGGTAGATTTATTCAACACTAAATACCTGTGGCCACGCCAATTTTACATCCATTCCAAGCAGCCACTAGATTATTGCGTGTGTTGTACAGCTGAAATGTAGAGGCTGTGTGAACGCAGATTAGGGGTCAAGAAATATTGGACAGCTGAAATGTGTAGGCTGTGTGAATCACAGATGACGGGGTGGAACCTTTTCGCAATAATCATGCATTAAATTATTGCGTGTATTAGGTCAACCATAGATTTGTCTTACTGGTAGCAGAGGTAGCTAGAGTATAAAATCATCTTTGTCCAGACAAAGACATTACCATTTTTTGCTGACATTAGTTGGCCATCTTGATGGCAATCATCCACCAGGTGATGCCTGTCCAAGAATGGCATATTTTTTGACCCGAAAATAGTAGGAGACTTTCCAACTGGTATCCAAGAATGACATTTCGCTGAATAGAAAATTCCGAAATGTCAATTAATAAAGGACTATATGGAAAAGGCTCAGCTCATTCATTAAGCAAGTGGTTAGAATATAAAATTTAGAGCAGCCGTCGCAGGCTGGGACACTGATAGACAAAAACCCATAATGCACCACGCTTCGAAAAAAGTAGTTATGTTATTATAGTTGACCTAGTCTTATTTGTAGACCGGTATAGGTTAGCTAGTTGCTTTCAGCTGGTCTTCTAGAAGCTGGGTATGCTTCCCTGATAAAAAACTCATACATCAGCGATTCTGCTCTTCTCTGCAAAAAAGGAAGAGCGAGTAGTTAATCTATAAGAAAATAGTCCCTGATTTAGCTGCTGGTTGCAAATGTGGAAGTGCAATGGGAGGTCCTTCTTGCGGAAATAGGATTTGCACTATGTTTTTGCAAGACAGAATGTGCATGATTTGTTCTGCAAATAGTTACTACTTACTGACCAAATAATACTTACTCATACTCGATGCTGGAATATAACTAATACCATCCACAGTTTCTTTCCCGACAAATCCCAAAACAGGGGAGCTCTTCAAATCTCTATACAAGAAATACTAGAGTTACCAAGTTAATTAGGAAAAAAAAACTGGCCAGAAACCAGTGCGACGAACTCAAACCATCTAGCTAAACTAGGAGCCCCACAGACCGACAACTAGTTGAACACGATGGTCCACAGTAATTGGTGGCTACTGTAGATTCATTCAGTATAGATTGTAACCACAAGTGTCATTCTTTCTTTTCAGGATATGATGACAGTTGTTTAAGACTGAGGAAATGTTTGTGTGCCTATTGTAAGTGCAAGCATTATTTTTTGGACTGGCAGCTGCGGGGCATATATAGTTCGAGAGTTGAAGCAATGGATTGTTGTTCTATCTTTCGCAATAAGTGGGCAACACGCCAACAAATTTCTGAGCATAATGAAGGTACATATCTCTTACAGACTGCACTCTACACACTTCTGTGGAACAGATATGGTTGTCTTCTCCCTTGATATGTTCCATATCTTAATAATTTTACCGATTTTGTACAGACATCCCTTCTGGTACTAATACAACAAGATACACTTATAAGGAGATAGTAAGAGCAACAGAAAATTTTAACCCATCCAATAAGATTGGTGAAGGGGGTTTTGGATCTGTGTATAAGGTAATATGCATAACCTTCAATTATTAAGACCTTGAAATTCTAAGGGAACAAAAGTACATGTGTTTAAAGTTTGATAATATAATGGTGCAGGGCCGGCTAAAGAATGGAAAACTTATTGCTGCCAAGGTGTTATCTGTAGAGTCAAGACAAGGACTAAAGGAGTTTATGAACGAACTTATGGCAATTTCCAACATATCTCATGGTAATCTTGTCAGCCTTTATGGCTATTGTGTGGAAGGAAACAAGAGGATCCTTGTCTACAATTATCTCGAAAACAATAGCCTTGCACAAACACTTCTAGGTAATTCTTGGTTACTTAAATCCTTTCCACAGTAATCTTTTTAGTTCACATATTTGCTATATAAGGTCTAGATATTCTTATGTTTCTAAGATTTTCTCTTTTTATTTCTTATTAGGTTCTGGCCGCAGCAACATCCAGTTCAATTGGAGAAGTAGAGTAAATATTTGCATTGGTATCGCCCGGGGATTAGCATACCTCCATGACACTGTCAATCCCCACATTGTTCACCGCGATATCAAAGCAAGCAATATACTTCTTGATAAGGATCTCACTCCCAAAATTTCTGATTTCGGTTTGGCAAAGCTTCTACCTCCAAATGCATCACATATTAGCACGCGGGTTGCAGGAACGTTGTAAGTGAACTTTGTCCTATGGAATTCTACCATCTACAGTGCATGTTTATTTTCGTCATTTTATCTTTTGTACCTTTGGAAGCTAGTGCTTATAATATCCTTTTCAAGTTGTTGGATGATTCATATAATATTTAGTCCCGAAAGAATCCCTTTCATATATGATGCAACCACTATTTCAGAGGAGAATCTAAGGCAATTCAATTGAACAACCAAATAGTGACATAGTTATTCATAATTAATAACTATGGCCTGATAAACTTGTGGCATTACTTACTCAGTGTTACTTGACAGAGGTTACTTGGCTCCCGAGTATGCCATTCGAGGACAAGTAACACGGAAATCAGATGTTTATAGCTTTGGTGTTCTACTTCTAGAAATAGTTAGTGGGAGATCAAACACGAGTACAAGACTATCCTATGAAGACCAGATGCTTCTTGAAAAGGTTAGAAAAATACAGTACCATATTTGTTTCTCTTGTTTCGCCATTCCTTATTGCAAAAAGTTAAATTTCTTATATTTCTAGGCTTATGTTATTTTGTGATATTATTTTAGTGGTTGATAATGGGACATGGTGTTTTGGCTCATAGGACTAGATGCACCTATTAAGAAAATTGCATTTTAATTTTATTTCATAATGTTACAAAATTTCTAAAAAAATTCTCAGGTGTGCATCTGGACATTTTATGTTCACTTACGAAGTTTTGCGAAAAGAAGATATTTTGTGTGTTCTGTGTAAAAAATGACAAAAAAAATTGTCTCTTAAAAAGCTATTTTGGAGCACCAAAAATTGTGTTTTATTTCTTTGCAATTCTTTGCGTGTGAACTTGGAATGTCTAGATGTACTCCCAGATATTTTTCTCAGAATTTTTAGACAGTTTGAAATATGCTTTTTGGGCAATGGGTGCATCTACACCTATGAGCCAAATTGTATTCCAGTTGATAATCGTACTTCTTTAATTTGGTGTGCATAAAAGTGGTCTTTAATTCCTATATGAGGTCTACTGTCTATGCATGCCATTCTTGCATTTCAGAATGTTAGCTGTGCCATCTCAAATTTTCATTTATTAAATTAGTACTACAATATGAAAAATTATTACCATTACGATGCACATTAGCTGCTACCCTTTTTCTACATTTTTCTTCGACAATTACCTTTTTTCTGATTGAAAGCCTAAATATTCGCATTGTTAAAATACGAGATAGAGTCATCAGCGATTGAAACGGATGGTGTTGGTAGTTTGGATCTTGTAGCTGTCTGGCTCGGCACACAATGTGCTACAGTAGATAACTTGCTGTACATTGTTTTGATTGTGAATCCAATGAGATGTGAAGTTGTAAACCAAGCCTTAGAGCTTGTGTTTACACTAACTAGGAGTCTGACGTTATTAATGCAGCATACAATCCTAATTTTATGCAGTATGCTAGGGAGCAAATCTTCTAATTATGAACTTATGTTTTTGCTGCTACAGTTTCCGGAAGTCACCAATGGGGTTCTCCTATTGCAGACATGGATGTATTATGAACGAGGAGATTTGGAGAAAATCATAGACAGTTCTTTGGGCGATGACTTGGATGTTGTACAAGCCTGCAGGTTCCTGATAATTGGGCTTTTGTGTACACAAGATGTCACAAGGCATCGACCCACTATGTCAGACGTCGTCGAGATGCTAACAGGCGAAAAGGATGTTGACTCTGGGAATATAAGCAAGCCAGCTACAATTAGCGACTTCATGGACCTTAAGATCAGGAGCATGAGGAGAGAAAATAACTTAGCTTTCGCTCCATCCTCCAAGCTGATATCCACCATCATGGCACAGAATTCTCCTTTGTTGTCTCAAGAGACAACACGATGCTCCATAACATTCACCGCAATATCTGATCGTGAGTGATCAGAGGTTGGTCAGAAATATGAAGACCGTGTGGACAAGTAGCATAGGCTAATACCTTTTTTTCCAGAAATTTTCTTGCTGGTGTACAGATTCACTTCATTTGTAGTGTAAAAGACATTGTTGGATCAAAAAAGTCCATGAAGTACCATTGCACATTTTTACATGTACATACTGTTTATTGGTTGTGTTTATGGCAAATACCTCATGTTCCCAGCTGTTCCCATATAATACTGTACTGTGATGCACAACCCATCTTGTGATGATCAGTTTCCGTTATCTCTTTTGTTCTGTGCAGTATTTGCGTCTGATATCAGCTTCAGTATAATTTGGTTATTTCGAAGTCATGTTCCCCAACTGTTGCCATATGATAGTGTGATGCAAAGCACATCTTGTGATGATCAGTTTACATTATCTCCTTTTGTTCCATGTAAACTATTGCATCTAGTTCCAGCTTCAGTAGAATTCGGACAGCTCAGAAACTGAGGTATTATCTTTTTTCCTGGATGTGTATCAAAATCTAGATGAGCTGGTTACCCACTTCACTTACAATTCATCAATGGGAAATTTACAAGTTTTGTCACCCAGCTGTTGCCATGTAGTACTGTTCTGTGATGCAAAGCACATCTTGTGATAATCAGTTGCCATCATCTCCTTTTCCTGTACACTGTTCATCTATAGTTTCAGCTTCATTGTAATTTTGCACAATCCAGAAACTGATACACTGTCTTATGTCTCACAGACCTCCAACTCCAACACCCTAGCAGGTGTTCTACCAATCAAGCAAGCAGTGCCATGATGTTTGCCTAACAGGCCTGCATTTCCCTCAACAACAACAAAAAAAAAAAAAAAAAAAAAAAAAACAGGGCTGCATAATGCAAACCCCTGTTAAGAAGAAAAGGGGACCCACCGGCCAGGTGCTCCTCCAAAAACACTAAGTTAAACTCCAACATTGCCAGAGGGTCATGGCAGTGCCCTCCTCCCCTCTTCCCTCACCATCACCACCACTATACCTTCTCTTTTCTCTTTCTCTTGTGGCCAGGTCCGAGTGGCAGCTCTCCTTGTAAAGGTGATGTAGCACCCTACCTTTTAATAAAGGCAAGATACCTGTGTATAGTGCTATTTTCGGGATCACTGATAGCACACACATTACAAAATATAGTAATCATTGCAATAGTATAAAATTACTACATCGTTGATCCAGAGGGTAAAGTAAAACCTTACAATTTGCATAGTCACATGGACTAGCTCAAATAAATTGTTAAGAACAAACACAGCGGAAAGTAAATCATCAATGAGCCTTCATCATCTTCATGTGCCATAGGCAGTCATGTTAGAATGTAGAGTCGAGATCCTATCTAGTAATCCTCTTCAGACGAACCTTTGAATATGCAGCCCCACGAATGGAGGTCAGTACAATGATGTACTGGCAAATGACACTTATTTGGTGGCTGTTTTAGACGTGACTATCTACATGATACTTGGCTAGTGGAGTTTAGGCTAATTTGCATAAAGCCAAATTTTATCCTACATTTTATTTAAAACAAAACATTTTACAAAACTTGTAATGATGTCCTAAACAGTACCATGGTTACATCTCCCATGTACTATTAGACAGTTTCTACTCAAATTTTAACTCATTCAGAAAACAATGATGAGATTCTTCCGTACATTCCTTGCCTAGAAGCTCAAATTGTTCATAACCGGGGACACGGCTAAGATCTTAGGTTTAACTCTCCAGAGGTTGTGCACTTTCACCTTACGACCCACCCTTCCCAAGAGAAGAATGAGACAAGATCTTTCAGAAGAAGGTTTCAACCATACTAGCTAGACTCGTACCCATTTGACTGCAGCCACATCATCCTGTCTAGCAAACAAGTGCATAAAAGCACTTCAGAAACGCCTTAGTAGCTGGAAAGGAAAATTATTATCCCTCGGGGGAAGATTAATTCTCATAAATTCAGTACTTACGAATATGGTGCTGTATATGATATCTTTTTTACTAGTTGCCCAAAGGAGTCTTGCATAGACTGGATTATTTCCGACCAAGATTCTTTTGGCAAGGGGATAATGAGATAAAGAAATACCAGTTGACGAAATGTAGTGTTGTTTGCCGTCCAAAAGATCAAGGTGGACTTGGTGTCCACGATCTTGAAGTTAAAAACAGAGCCTTGCTTGGTAAATGGCTGGCCAGGTTGTTAACCGAGCATGGAGTATGGTAGCAACTATTACGGAAAAAGTATGTGGGCTCAAAAGCAATATCTCAGGTTCTTTGGAAACCAGGAGATTCGCATTTTTGGGCTGGCATTATGGCAACTAATAAGCACTTTTTCCCTTTTGGTTCTTTCTCCATCAAGGATGGGTCTGAGATAAGGTTCTGGAAGGATAGATGGTTGGATACAACTACTCTTCGAGAATAATATCCAGCCTTGTACAATATTGTTCGACATAAGGGAGATATACAGAAGGTGATGGAAACTTCTCAACCATGTATGTTGTTCAGGCGTGATCTCATTGGCACCCGACTAGCTACATGAAATGAATTGCTACAAATGCTTCAATCCAGTTGGTTCAGGGAGCCGATGAATTCCGTTGGAGCCTTACCAAGAATAGTATCTTCTCGGTCAGCTCTATATACAAAGCTTTAATTATACCCAGTCAACCAGTTGTTAATAATAAATCCATCTGGAAGATGAAAATACCGCTGAAAACAAAAGTTTTTGTATGGTATCTTCGTCAGGGTGTGATTCTAACTAAAGATAACCTTGCAAAACGCAACTGGTAGGGTTGTACCAAATGTGTTTTCTGTCATGAAGAAGAGACAATAAAACACCTTTTCTTCAACTGTTGGGTTGCTGGGTCTATATGGTGATAGGTTCTACCTTATACCCACCTCGCAGCATTGCAAATATTTTTGGCAATTGGTTAAATGGGGTGGAGTCTAGGTATAAAATGCTTATCAGGGTGGACGCGATTGTTGTCGTATGGTCGCTTTGGCTATGTAGAAATGACAAAGTTTTTAACGATAAAAAATATTCTCTCTTGCAGGTCGTTTACCGCTCTACGGCTTTGCTCCATTCATGGTCGCCACTTCAACGATTGGAGGATCGCAACCTCTTTACGGAGGTGTCTACAAGATTGAATAATACCGCCGTCGCCTCCTCGTCGTTGAGGACCAAGTCCCCGGACTGCAGCTGGAGGGTGCGCACCGGAGGCACCTCCTCCTCCTCCTCCTCGTCGTCGTCGCTGCTGTCGGAGGCAGGCTGCCACAGCGCACGGCTGGACGCGGCCGAGGACGACCCCTCGCCGCTATTTGCATAGCGCGCAAGCTTCCCCGGCGGCGTCAGACCCCAGTTGGTCCTGCGCCGCGCGCTCCGCTTCCGAGCGCCTTCGCTGCGGTTCCATTTGCGTCGCTCGCCCTCCGACTGGAAGAGGGGGGGGGGGCGGCGGACAGTTGCTCCCACCAATCCGCCCGTGTCCCCTGCCTCCGCTGTTCGCCCTGGCCATGTGGTCGCAGTGGTGGTGGAAAGAGAGGAGAAGCGGCGGCGGTGGCTCCGCGATTGCTCGCAGGAATTCCAACCGTGCGCGCGGCGGAGGGGGCTTTGGCGACGGAGGGAGTAGGGTTTTGGAACGCAACCCCCCTCCGCGGCCTGTATATATACGGGTCGACGGTCCAGTTTCTCGGGCCCCCGAACTCCCGATACGGGCCGGCCCACCGATTCGGGTGCTGTTCTACGCCACTTTCGGCCCGAACCCGTAAAACCGCCGGAAAAATTCAGTTCCGGCGGGATTTACGGGCTCTGTTAGAGATGCTCTAAAGGTACCAACGAACTGAACTTTCTAGATCAACAAAACATAACAGATATGTAGCAGGTCTGCAGGTGAATATGTCTGCAGCGGCAAGATCAGTCACTGAAGCATGAGACCATAGCTCCGTACCAAAAAAAAAAATTACCAGAAGGTCTGAAGACGATTCTAGAGGCGATGCACGCTCAGCCACTCAGTCTTGAACGGTCGTTCTGAAAATCAACCTTATGGAATCTTGGTTTCTCTTATGAACTGTTCTCGGTTGGTTGTCTTGGCGTCTAGTTCATCCTTGGCCATCATAAGCCACACATTCTCTTGATTTACTACAGATTACCGATTGGAGGTTTTGTAAATCTTCCAAGGTCCCAACTGGTTATTTTGTCCAAAATACTCTCCAAAGATGAAAATGATGAAGATCCTGTATCTCCTATATGACTGTGTAGTGTTAAGGCAAGGATCTGTGAGTGTGCAACTTATTGAATTGGTTGGAGGTTGGAGGTCACGATTTGGTCTTGTACAGGTACATACATAGGGCAAGCTTCGTAGTCCCCAATATCAGTTCAGACTGCAAATAAAAACATAAAGAAACTTTAGCATATGTACGTCGTCACAAATTCCTGAACTTCTGTGTAATGTTACCTATGCCAAATAATGTTGTTGCATGTTCCTTGTGATCATTTTCATGGTTCCATCGATTTTAATCTAGATGAGAATTCATCAAACACACAAACTCTCGTATACACAAGAACTGGTATCTAACCATACTGCAACAGCAGTTAGGAAAAGAAGCAGACTTGTGTAATATTTTTTATTTGCATCTCATGCCACTCCAAGGAAATGAACTAAACCAAACTAATTGCCCCTTTCTAGAACACGTAGAACCCATTTGCACCGGATATGTAATGTGGTGAATGGAACAAACAAAATATAGTGAATCCATTTATTCTTCCGCGGAACAATAGAAAAAATAGGAGGAATAAATGAAAGGAGGTGAATTGAAGCTAATATTGCAAGTTACTGACTGCAGATGTTTGTGTTCCAAACAATAGTTATGTAACGTGACCCAGAAGTTGTAAGCTCAGCAATTTACTCTCTTGCTGGATCTGGACACAAACTTAATACCAAATATACGACACCTTTCATGCATATTTAATATCAAAAAACAGAATTAAGAAAAGTGCATGGCTATGGAACAGTCTTTACCATAAGTGGATGAGTTTTTGTCCTACCAGCAAAACGTGCAACTATGCAGAGAACCTATTTTATTTCGGTGGATACATGATACGATGATCTTACCTATTCCGAAAACAGAGACCTGAAGTGGTGAAATGGTAAATTTGTTGAAATTCGAAAGTCCATGATGGAGAACCTACATAGAACTTCATATCTCTATCTACATCCAAAATAGTATCCCTAAAGAGCACTAAGCTCCCAGGGTCGCGCGCACCCCTGGATCCGGATGGCAATGGGTACCCGCCACCCGTTAACCCGGCGGGTACCCGCATCAAATGGAGGAGGGTATGGAGAGAAAAAAGACCCATGGGTCTCTTAATGGTAAATTATCTGACCCAACGGGTCTAGCGGAGGTGGGTATGGAGGTATGAAACCCATACCCTTTAACCCGTGGACCCGTCTCAGACATGTAGAGCCCACCTGTCATTTGAGTAAACAAACCCTAAGGCACCCCACCGGTCACCCCAAAAGGCCCAAACCCATCCCATTTCCCATCCCACCCCTCGCGTAGAGCCGCAACGCGCAAATGACCTAGTCGGCCAGTCCCGACCCCATCATCCTCTCACGCCGCCGCCCGCACCTCCACCTCCCTGCTCCTCCCCGGCCGCCGCCGCACGCACCTCCACCCTGCTCCTCCCCGGCCGCCGCACCCGCACCTCCACCCTGCTCCCCCACGGCCGCCACCGCTGCCATGGAGGCCTTGCCGGTCGAGGTCGAGGAGGGGAGCGACCAAGCAGCGTCACCGCCGCCGGTTGGAGCGGACGCCCGCGCATCTGGAGATGCCGCCGCCGGGGAGCGGGGCGAATCTGGGCTTCCTCATCGGCGTGCCCCGTCGCGGCCAACATCCAGGGCGGTGCAAGGATCTGTGATGTCAACTATCAAGTCATTTTATTGTTGAAGCAATCTGCGTACTGCTAGATCTGATTTGTATGTACTGTGAACAGAATTGATTTATGTAGTACCGCCTCGATCTGCTTTGTATCTTGCATATTATGTAGCTTTTGAATGGACAAAACTTGTATGGAATTATTTGCTGCCGCTTCTATATGAACCTCAAATTTGCTGCCAATTTTTTTTTGTTGACTTGTTCTATACTGTTGTGCATCATCACGGGTCTCCACCGGGTCGCGGGTACCCGTCACGGGGCGGGTATGGTGGAGATCTTGACCCGCCAGCGGGTATGGAGGCGGGTGGTGGTGGCGGGGAGAGGTGGGCGGGGCGGGTATGGAGGTGGCATACCCGCCTCCATACCCGGCGGGTGCCACCCGGACCCCTGGATGCTCTGCCCGTCCCTTTCGCGGGACCCGCAGCGCTTGGTGGGACCTACCATCGTTGGGTCGGTCGACATGTCGGTTTGGAACATCGTGTCCCTTGGAAAATCACAAACCGATACAGTTCCAGAGAATCAGGCAACACAACTCTCTTTCCCTTTCCCCTGCTACAATGCGGCGAGAGGGAGACGACCGCCCGAGAGTCCCTTCTCACTGGCGAGTCCGGCGGTCAGCTCGGGCTCATGGCTCTGTGAGGAGGTGCAGACCACGACTCAACGCCGGTGGGTGGGGATTAGGTCTAATTTATGTAGTTTAGGGGTTTCATGCGAGGCGGTCGGCGTCATCCTGGCGTAGGAATAAGGTCTCCCCGCCCCGTCCTTGCTGTAGAGGTGCTCGGAGGAGCGCCGACGAGGAGTATGTGGATCTTTTGGCGCGGTGGGCGTTCGATGCTTCGGACTTGTGCGACGGTGTCGGCATGCCGCGCAACGAGGATGGTGGCTGTCTCTATGGGCGACGGTGGCTTGAAGGTGCGGTATTTGGCCACCTCTTGCAAGGTAGAGCACCGACGAGCCCAGATCCGGGGTGGATGGAGGTGGAGCACCGCTGAGCCCTGATCCGGGGCGGCTTGGATGTGAGGGATGACGACAATAAGAGGGGCCCATTAGAAGAGCAGATCCACCGCCGTCCCGATTACCATCGGCATCCTCGATTCCAGGTCGTCGAGGTATGGAACCTCCTCCGCCCCGAATGACTTACTTAATGTCTTCCCTGTTTCCCTGTCAAATCGATTGAGATGGTAAATTGGGGAGAGAGCACACCGGTGGCGGAAGACACACCGAGTTAACCAGATCGGCAGCGAGGGTGGCTGGGTCACCCGATCCGGTCGAGTGCTTGCGCAGAGGCTTCGGGAGGGAGATGTGCTAGGGGAGAGAAGGGATCCTATCTTTGCTTGACCACCGGCTTCTTGCTGCTGCTGCCTAGGAGATACGTGCGTGTTGCTTCTGCTGGCTGCTAATTTCTGAGAGGGAGTGAGAGGAATTGGTGAGACGTGGCTTGGTGCTCTACGTTGCTGAGAGGAATTAAGAGAGATTGAGAGATGTGTTATTTGTTGCTACTGATCAAAGACAGGGAGATAGATGGTTCTAGAGATTGGAAAGAGGGTTGTGTTGCTTGTTTTTGTAGACAGTGTTGAATGGTGTTGTTTATGTTGAATACAAAGAAATACAAAGAGAGATATGATTCTTTGAGTGAGGCAACAGTGAGAGGTGAATATAGATTTTTTTATGTAGAAAATAAGAAAATCATTGGACCCTTTGTTTTGTAGGTCATATATCATGACTGAACTAAAACCACCTTAATGCCATTATTAAACATACAGATATATCACATGGAAATTTCAAACTGGAAGAAAAAGGAGACAACCCTCTCAATCTCTTGTATATATGCAAGATTTGTGAACAGATCAATATTTAAATGAAAACAATTTTCTTTTGGTATGATGGAGCGTAAAAGGCTCATTCAACTCCTGACATTTACAGATTACTTTGAACTGCATTGTCTTTGTCATTTTATTCAAAGGTATTTTTTCCATATTCTCCATTAGATATGTCTTATTTTAATTATTTACCAGGTAGTATCTGCAAGAGTTGCCCACTCTGTAAATGTACTGGATCAACCAAAATAGTTCAATCTTTAGTTATTATATTTCCGTTCGTTCAAGCACTTACGATGATGCTCTTAAATTTGAACACAGAAATTAGTTCCAAATTTAGTGGAAGTGTAATTTTGAGTGATCCTCACAACTGATGTTTATCAACAGTAGCAGAGGTAGCACCTTAATTGTTTTGTTTTAGAAATGGGAAACATAGTCTCAGTATCTTTGGTTTTGTTCAGCATAATAGATGAAAAGATTAATATATGCCTATTTGTTGCATATTGAAGTGAGTTATTTCCATGTTGAGACAAGCTTTTCCCGAAAGGTAATATGCTACAGAGGCGGTACTTTATCTCATGCCTTTGCTTCTCACATAGATTGCTTGCGATGTTCTGTGGGCTTACCATGTCCTTGTCAGCAAAAAAATTTACCGTCCATTATCTACTTTATAGAGAAATTATGGAGTGCTTGCCCTTCTTTGGTGAAAATTCATTTCATGTCCATTACATAATTTTCGCAGAAATCACAGGGTGCTTATTATTGTCATACTTGCCTTTCTTCTGAACAGAATTTGTAGGAAAACAAAAATGTCATGTCTTTTTTTTTTACTCAGAATGGTGCATACATGAGAAAGTATTTATTACTCAAAAAATTATAGGCATTATGTCCTGAACAACAGGAAATAATGCGGCTTCTGTATGGCATTCACGTTGGTCATTTCTGAATAGTATTTGCAACTCCAAAAAAAAATTATTTATGCTATTTCATACATATTAGAAATTGCTGATTTGTCGCAAGGTTGGGTAGAAATAAGGTGCAGCTTGCACGGGCTGATGCTAAGATGCAATTTACTCTATCTGTTCCTATTTAATTTGCTTGACCCTAATATTTCTAATTTGGTTGTAAAGATTTTTTCCAGGCTGTAGCCCAGTTTTTCTGACATAATGTCGAGGTAAAACCTATCCTTCATGGATCAAATAGAAGTAACATTATTCATAGATTCCTGACATTATTGCACTAGCAGACCTGAGAACTGCCATAGCTTGGGAAGATGCAAAGTTGTGCATTGCTGGAGCAAGGTTCACGTCCATATTGTTTCACTTTGCCTTTTGTACTGTCCGATCTTATTGTTGTCTGGCTTGTGATCTCTTCCTTTCTAAAGTTGTTCGGTGATGTATATGCTTAACTTGAAATTAGACTTATGGCGATTTAGGGAGTGCCTCAGTTTTGCTAGACGGTGCCACTGGCGGCGTCTTCTTTAGTGGTGGAGATCACTGTCACTAGCGACGAGATCACTGCCACTAGCGATGTCTTCTTCAGTGGTGGAGATCCGAGTCGAGCTTACTTGCGCTAGATGAAGCCGGCGTGCCAACCAGGGAAACAAGGAACTCGACCATCTGTAGAGACATTGCAATCTGTATTTCCATGTATGCTCACTGACATGCCCATGCTTCCAGTATCTTTGTGAATGATGCTTTACGCTTTTTTTTCATGGTCCTTTGAGATCAGATGGTCCAGGTCTTTGGTTTGCTGCCTATATAAATATTAGAGTATATGTGGCGGAGGTGGCGTTTTGGCTCATAGGAGCAAATGCTCCCATTATATAAAATAATTAAAAATTAATTTTTAAATGTCAAAAAAAATTGACATAAAATTTTTGGTGTACATTGTGACATTCTATGTTCGTACACAAATTTCGTGGAAAACCAACATTTTGTGTGGTGTGTACAAAAAAGACAAAAAAATATGCTGTATGTAGTCGTGTTACATCATCAAAATTTGTCTTTTTTACAGGAGCCACATAAATGTTTTCCTTTTTTTGAAAATTTGTGTACCAACATAAAATGTCTAGATGTACATGTAGAAATTTAGTTTAGAATTTTTTGACACTTTGAAATGTGGATTCACACAATGGGAGCAAATGCTCCTATGAGCCAAAGTGCATTTCCCATATGTGGCTTGCAATAAAGCTTATTGTGATAGCCGCGGTTGGTTTGTTTGTAGACCTATGCGAGAAGCTAACTCTGAAACCATGCATTTGCTGTAGCCTTTGTGCTGATACGGTATATTTGAATAAGTACTCCTGAACTATGTAATGAGTTTGTCTTATTTACCAAGCGAGACAGAACCACACCCACGACGACACACCAACACCGACGCGAGAGAATCAAATTGCTAATATTGAAGGACGGCGCAGCAGAGCGCGCCTGGACCATCTAGTAATAAGTGATAGGTCATTGTAAGAAAAGAGTATACTGGCTACTGCAGATAAAGTTCACATGAGCTGGATATTTTGAATTCCATAATATAGGTCAAAAAAACAACTTGGAACAACCATGGCAAGAAGATCACCTATTCCGGATTGGAGGTCCTCGGTAAGGATTGCACACCTGGTTATTATCATACAGAGTTGAAATGTAACAAAAGTATCAGGGTCCAAAAACCCCATTCACAGGAGAGTAACATGTTCAGCACTACTCGCAGTCAAACAAAGAAGGGTTCCTAAAACCACAAGAGAAGAAATGTCATGGATTTTTCACCATCTAATAATTAAATAAAGGAATACAAGGTTGTATAATTAAGCAGAAACCTATGTTACCTGTAAACCTAACCCAAATTCATTAATACTCTTATAATAGATAATACTTGTCGCAGTTGCGAACTAAAGCTCAAAATATATTCAATTGCATAGCTTGCCAACAGATTATATTCACGTAGACAAATCATCATTGTACAGCATATCTAAAACTACCAACCTAATAGAGAAATCATGTAGTTGTATTATCACAATGGAAAATAGATAGATGAACGATTTTCAGATTTCCCAACAAAATTCCAATGTTCCTCTTGTTTAAACAGATCAAGAATTCAGACAAAGCGAACGCGAAGTTGTTGGATATCAGGCATCAATCTGCGAACAAAAATAAGAACAGAGAATTCACCTTGCTCGTTTTTGGTAAGCAGATTAGTATGCCTCTTGCAATACGGGCACAATTAGATTCTGAAATTTAATAAAGAGTAATCTGGGATTGTTTTTGGCATCTTTTACAGTACCTTTTACCACAGCTGGTAAGGGGAGAGGTATGATTAGTCAACGGTTAGGATTAAACGGCCCGACAGCCCATCAACAAATACACCATCGAAAAAAACAATTAGCTCTCCCGAAACGGGCCCAACAATTGGCCCAGCAGGAGAGAAGTCGGCAGCCTCCATCACGAGAGAAGTCGCCGGCCTCCCTCAACATCGCGTTCTCCCTGGAGCGTGACCGCCGCCGCCATCCCGTCGGCGTCGTCCTTCGCGGAGCGCAACCGTCGCCTCCATCGACACCCTCGCGAGCCTCCGTCGCGTGACCGCCGCTGCCATCACGGCATCCCGTCGGCGTCGTCCTGCGCGGAGCACAACCGCCGCCTCCGTCGACACCCTCGAGATCCCGTCGTCCCGCGTGGAGACCGCTGCCGCCATCGACACCCCGTCCTCCTGCATCTAGGGCGACCGCCGCCATTGACTCCACGCCATCCTGCATTGTGGGCGGCCGCCGCCACCAGCGGATCGGCCCGGTCCTGCATCGCCGGCACCAGGTAGCCTATTTCTCTGGTTCTGGCCCATCCAATTCTTCCAATCCACCTGAGGAAAGTGACAACACTCGGTGTTAACACTTTACTGCATGGTTTTGTTCATGTCCTTACAAACTAGCATCTTCATCAGAAGGTGGATGCGAGTTGACCAACAAAGCAATTTGGCTTCATACTACTGTTGTCCTTGTTTTTGTAGGATGATGTTGCTTAAATTTGATTTTCATTTTCTTACGTCCCCCCTGACCAGACAGTGGAAAGGCCCAGAGCTTGGCCGACCTGAATAAGAAGGCAAAAACAGCTATGATACAGTGTTTTAGGAACAACCATAGTTCAGAGAATAAAAGCTTTGCTGTCGAGAGGTGTAGAGACATTATGTATGGTGATGTGCCTCACATTGCTAGCTCCACATGTGCAGGTGTGCATGTTGTGGCTTGTGAAAGTTATGTGGTGTTGGCAGATTATTGGATGTTAATTAAGCTGTTATGTAGCCTGTAAGCACCAAATTCAGAAAATTTCTTTTGCAGATAAATTCACAACATGATAAGTCATGCATATAGCGAACCTTATTTGTAGACCTAGTCCTAGGTTTGAAACTAGGCTCTTCATTGCATCTTTTAGAGAGAAAAGTACAGAAGTTATTTGCAGAGATATGAAATCGTTGTGTCAAGTCACCCTAGAACCAGCTAAGCTGTTCATTTCAGCGACAGTAGGTCATCAATGATAGCGCAGACTAATCTAAATTCTAAATCCTCAAATGTCTTTTTGTTCAAGATTATATTTGGATTGCATAAAATATATACAAGAACTACTGCTAAATGTATGAGAGTTGCTTGACCTATCACTTGAAACAACATATCCATTTTACTAGACTAGTAACATGAATCTTGTTTTTATGATTGTGGTTTTCAGACCCGCGGACTAAGGTAACTGTACCATAATAATAAATTGTGTGCTGCATGTAATGAACACCAAATGTTATCTTCATTGTATCTATATTTTTCCGCCAATATTATTTCTGGTATACGCATATGTATTATTTAATGTTTCTTTTGTTTAAACATATACCAGGTGGTATGTGATTTGAAGCAAAAGGTGCTGCTGTGTCGTCTTCCGAAGGTGGTTGTCTTCCCAACGTGTGATGATTCTGGTACATGGATGTGGCGATGTTCTGATAAGGTTTTAGGCTTAGCTCTGAAACACGAAACACATTTGCTTATTTGCTTATTTGGAATGTCAGTTACATATGTGTTCAGTGTCAATTCTTCTCTTTAATATGATACCTAGAAACAAAAAAGGGTTTTTATCTGATGCAATGGTTGTCTGAAAATATGAAGGTGGTGGTGCTTCCCTGATGCTATGCTACTTGCAGCAGACAGTTTTTATGACATACGCCAGTATAGATGAAGTCTGCTCTGACTTTCCATTTTCTCATTTCCTTGTGCAACTGGTTTAGTATTATAGCTTTGCTTTGTGGGCTACTGGGTACAAAGTATCAGGGCTGAGAGCCTGAGAGGGTGTAGACAAAGGAGCAGCTTTAACCAGTGACGCGTTTTCCTTTTCCAAATCTAACCTGTGTATGCTATTCATGAGTACTTCTACAATTTCAAGTCTCAAAGAACTAAACGTTTGTAAATCTAGCAGTCTCTCGTTTGTAACTAACTATACACTAGAGTGAGGAATTTCTTTTGTCTACGACGGGCTGAGTTTGAGAGTGCAATTGAACTATTTGAAAAGTAGCATAAAGAGTATTTTGAATCAAACAAGATAAATATTATAACACGCCAGATTTCTCGATCAAACAAAAAGACAAACTCTGTTCGAAACATTATAAACTAAAGTAAACACTTTGTAGTACGAAACTCTAGTTCGGAACATTGTAAACTAAAGTAAACACCGGAGAAAAGGATCATAGCAAATTCCGATCATGCCTCGCCATAAAGACCGGGACCTGTGTTGTCGATCTTGCCAAGCCAGGTCTTAAACCTATGCTTGCGCTCAGGTCTTCGTCATCGTCAGGGTAGAAATCAGTGCCATCCATCATCAAAGGGTCGCGGTCGATGACCTCCTTCACATGTAGAATGAGATTGTACTCATGCGTGCGTCCTCGTCAGAGCCAGGCTGCGTAGGCACCAGAATAGGCGCCGGCACCGTAAGCTCCTTTGGCACAGAGGAGGGGTCACGCAGCCACGCGGTGACATGCGCAAGACAGAGGTCAGTCACCGGTAACATCTCGTCGAGCACACCGTCGAGACCAGCCAGCACAAGATACTGCAAGGAAAAATATTGAGGTGGAGGAATTACTGGAAATATCACTTATTCAGTTTATAACCTATAGGTCAATGAAAGCTACAGCAATATGACATAGTAATCAATTCAGAAAATTTATTGAAAACATTTTAGTAGACTTCACTAAAACATAAGATTCATAAGTTATGAATCCTAATGTAACTAAATTTCCTTATTAGCGGCATATGAGGAAATGTCAGTTTGCTATCCAGTGGTTGTAGCCTAGTGAACATCTATGTGAGATTGCCTCAAATGGTTGCAAGGGGCTGCATAATCCGGCATGTTAATATAGCGAAACCTGGCCCTAGTACTCTAGAATTCAGAGAGATAGAAGCAACAACAGATGGAGATTCAGTTCCACGAGATTTGTATCTAATACACATGCACAAATAGTACTGACAAGGGAATTAAGCCTTGAACTGGCAGACAGATTTACATGTAACAATCAAAGGAACTTACTCCCACCGAAGCTGACCAACAAGCATCCAGTCCTGGTCTTGGACGCAATCAGCCTTGCCATTGGTAAGCCTGTCCTTGGCCAATGGTTTACGCATCACGCTCCAATCTAAAAGAAAGATGTTGTGGACTTTGAATTATTTGGTAGTTCGCCTACTGCTGTATACTCGTCTATAGTATTTGATGACCTAGTCTTCAGGTCTGAAGAGGAATAGTACAAACAATCGAAATCTTGCAACCACATGGAATCTTTCTTATGTCATGTTTCTTCATGACTAATCAGACCCAAGCTGTGCAAATGATTCCACTCTTCCTCTTTATTATAATAAGCATTGCTTTTCAGATAATTGAGAAAAATCTAACATACGTTGAAAGCTAGAAGAAAACCTTCAAATAGAGCAACACTGTTCAACTGTATTTGCCTCAAAGGCTAAATCCATAAAATATGATAACTTCAGTAAGGGGAGTGTAACTGTATACGCATGATAGAGCAAAAATGCATACATCAAATAAATTCAGAAACTGAAAGATCAGATAAGACTTCAGAAATTCCGGTCACAAAAAATGGAAGATAACAGAGGCACTAAGCATGATTTTGTCTTCTATAAAATGGATTTACCTCACAGATTAACGAGTCTAAACATGAACATATAAATAAATAGGTGAGCGCAAGCACACAACATGGCAGGAACAATCGCTGTTCTTTCATGCTTAACACAAAGGAAATGGCAGCAACAGTCGTTGTCAAAATGAACTATTGCTGAATGTAGCCTAGGATCTCACTCCCTCCTCTCAGCTCACGCGAGGTAGAAGAGGATATTCAGAGAAAGATTCAGTACCGGCATAGTGTTTGCCGTGGCGGGAGACGTGCAGGAGGCAGCCCAGGCGCTGCGCCGGACGCCATCTCCGTGGCTCGCGTCGCCGTCGGCCGGAAGCACCTCACGGGCGTGCTAGGGCGTTGAACATGGCCGGCCGCGGTGGCCGTCGCCGGGAGGCACCGTCGAGCAGCCTTGTTCCTCCCCAGAGGACAATAGGAGCACTCGTCGAGCTCTGGCCTTCCCTTACATCGGAACGCTCGCTCCGGTCCGTCGGCTCGGTCGCCACGGTTCGCTCTCCGTAGCAGGAAGAGGAGAAGGGCACCGGCAGTGGCCCGCGCCTTCCTCGTTGTCGAGGTGCTCCCGGATCCCGCCGCCCCCCCCCTCCGGTCAACGACAGGGTGCAGCAGCAGTCGGCCACGTCCACGTCCATGTCGAGGACGACCCGGACGCCGACCGCGGCGCAGACGGCGGAGTCGTGATGGGGATGGGGATGGAGATGGAGAGGCCGAGATCCTCCGCGGCGATGGTGGGGATGGAGGCCGAGGAGTCGTTGTCCACCGTCGTGGCGCCGGAGTTGGGGATGGAATAGCGGCGGCGGCGGCGGCGGCGGAACCTCTCTCGTCAAGGTGGAAGAACGAAGATGAACCTCTCTGGTCGGCAGCTAATGGGGCTGGACCAATCTACTGGGATGGGCCCGTTAATTGGGCCGGCCCGTCGATTTTTTTTTACTGAGGTGCGAAAATTGTGAGAGGTATGTAACATACCTCTCTCGTTTTCAACTGTGGTATGGAAATTTTTGGACCATTGGATGGACGAAAATTAATGGCTATTATTTATTTGAGGGTACCACAAAACAACCCTTTTTGTTCATGTAGCTACGTTGTTGATCCATAAGCCCTAGCTGAAACAAAAAATCTAATTATTAGAGCTCATAACTCAATTAGGCAATAGCAGACATAAAACACTCGAAGTCTTGGAAATTATCTCTACTAATCATGTAGATGTGTACCGGTTACAGAGAGAAGCGCAGTCGCCACCAAAACTGTGATATTGCAAATTAGATGTGCGTATTTCACATATGTTTAGTTAAAACGAACTTAGCTGTGGAAAAAAAAGGAGAGCAGACTTCCATTATATTAAATCCACGATTCTGATCATATGTACTATATTAGTCCCTCTTTGTATGTCCTCACTAAACCAGTTAAGCTCAGATAACAAAATCATAGTCAAGAGAGATCTTCTGATCCTTCAAAGAAAAATTAATAGCATAAACAATATATGCCTAACCAGGGACATAACTTTTAAAACTTGATACACCACCTGCATATAGTAGAAACAACATGTAAGAAAAAAAATATCATGTTAGATATAAAAACAGCAGAAAGTCCAAAAGTACAACATATGAAAATGTCCTCTAAACTGAATGTCAGAACCATCCAATTTCAACATGCACTTGAACTTGACCTTCAATATTGTACCAGAGAACCATCAGATACTCCACGAATGATGTTCAACTTGCTTCCACTTGCTACATCATGAAGTATGGTCATGTTTACGGCTCAATTACCAAGATCAAAGATAGATAAATTCACCCCTTGAACTAAGCATATTTTCTGTACTATTCCCAATCCAACAATCCTGTTTTAAGGCGGTAAGGCGTCTTAAGGCATTCTACCCCCGATTATCACCTAAGAATCGTAGGCGGACGCCTAATCAGCTATGGTAAAAACAAATTCTTCAAGTTTCAAATCGCAAGTAACAGTAAGATAATCTCCCCATAGATAGATGTGTCATGTGTGTAAAACAACTGGAAGGCAAAGCGAAGCCAATTATAGTACCTTGTCAACAGGGCCAAACAACACATACCTAAAATCGATGAGTCATCAAACCTGAAATTTAAGACATACAAGAGATGAGGATGAAGGGATCAGGAGAGAACACACCGGGCTCCGGCGTCCATACCTAGAGCGCGTCGGGCCTCGTCGAGCTCCACTTATGCGTCTCGCGGCTTGGTGGCGGCCTTGGCAACCCAAGAGTCTACAACGGTAGCGTGTCAGACCTCGTCGAGCTCCCCTGCTGCGTCCGCCAGTCGGCTTGAGGAGGTAATCCCCTATCGAAAAGCATGCCGTGGTCCCCTCCTACTGCCGCCGCTCGCGAACAACAGCCGTCAAGGGACTGGTCTAGGTGGAGTAGGCCGACGAGGGACGACTTCTAAGCGGAGCTTGCCGGCGACCGGGGACGTGCCTGGGAGGGAGCGTGCCGGCGAGCAAGAACGACGACCGGGATAGTGGGCGCCGGTGAGCTGGGCCACGGCAGGGGCGAGCACGCCGGTGAACAGGGTCCCATCGCGGGGTGTAGCTCCGGATCTGTGGGGGAGACAGAGAGGGTAGGTCGGCTCCGGTGAACGGAGATGGAGGTGGGGTCAGGAGGGAGCTCGATCGAGGGGATGGGGCGTACGGTGATCTAGAGGAGTGTATGCGTTCATGCGGGTCTGGTTGGGGCGCATGGATCGCTCATCACTAGGTCTCGCTGTTTGGAGCGACACGCGAGGATTGCGTGGGCTGTTTCCGGACGTTTACGATTATGATTTTGATGTGCGGTTTCCACGGGGTTGACGAAGGGGAGGGAACGAGCTTGACGAAGCGAACGACGGACGGCCTGACGACGGAACTCGTTCCCCCTTTTTAAGTAGTAGAGATAATCTCCCCATAGATAGATGTGTCATGTGTGTAAAACAACTGGAAGGCAAAGCGAAGCCAATTATAGTACCTTGTCAACAGGGCCAAACAACACATACCTAAAATCGATGAGTCATCAAACCTGAAATTTAAGACATACAAGAGATGAGGATGAAGGGATCAGGAGAGAACACACCAGGCTCCGGCGTCCATACCTAGAGCGCGTCAGGCCTCGTCGAGCTCCACTTATGCGTCTGCGGCTTGGTGGCGGCCTTGGCAACCCAAGAGTCTACAACGGTAGCGTGTCAGACCTCGTCGAGCTCCCCGCTGCGTCCGCCGTCGGCTTGAGGAGGTAATCCCCTATCGAAAAGCATGCCGTGGTCCCCTCCTACTGCCGCCGCTCGCGAACAACAGCCGTCAAGGGACTGGTCTAGGTGGAGTAGGCCGACGAGGGACGACTTCTAAGCGGAGCTTGCCGGCGACCAGGGACGTGCTGGGAGGGAGCGTGCCGGCGAGCAAGAACGACGACCGGGATAGTGGGCGCCGGTGAGCTGGGCCACGGCAGGGGCGAGCACGCCGGTGAACAGGGTCCCATCGCGGGGTGTAGCTCCGGATCTGTGGGGGACAGAGAGGGTAGGTCGGCTCCGGTGAACGGAGATGGAGGTGGGGTCAGGAGGGAGCTCGATCGAGGGGATGGGGCGTACGGTGATCTGGAGGAGTGTATGCGTTCATGCGGGTCTGGTTGGGGCGCATGGATCGCTCATCACTAGGTCTCGCTGTTTGGAGCGACACACGAGGATTGCGTGGGCTGTTTCCGGACGTTTACGATTATGATTTTGATGTGCGGTTTCCACGGGGTTGACGAAGGGGAGGGAACGAGCTTGACGAAGCGAACGACGGACGGCCTGACGACGGAACTCGTTCCCCCTTTTTAAGTAGTAGAGATAATCTCCCCATAGATAGATGTGTCATGTGTGTAAAACAACTGGAAGGCAAAGCGAAGCCAATTATAGTACCTTGTCAACAGGGCCAAACAACACATACCTAAAATCGATGAGTCATCAAACCTGAAATTTAAGACATACAAGAGATGAGGATGAAGGGATCAGGAGAGAACACACCAGGCTCCGGCATCCATACCTAGAGCGCGTCAGGCCTCGTCGAGCTCCACTTATGCGTCTGCGGCTTGGTGGCGGCCTTGGCAACCCAAGAGTCTACAACGGTAGCGTGTCAGACCTCGTCGAGCTCCCCTGCTGCGTCCGCCAGTCGGCTTGAGGAGGTAATCCCCTATCGAAAAGCATGCCGTGGTCCCCTCCTACTGCCGCCGCTCGCGAACAACAGCCGTCAAGGGACTGGTCTAGGTGGAGTAGGCCGACGAGGGACGACTTCTAAGCGGAGCTTGCCGGCGACCGGGGACGTGCCGGGAGGGAGCGTGCCGGCGAGCAAGAACGACGACCGGGATAGTGGGCGCCGGTGAGCCGGGCCACGGCAGGGGCGAGCACGCCGGTGAACAGGGTCCCATCGCGGGGTGTAGCTCCGGATCTGTGGGGGACAGAGAGGGTAGGTCGGCTCCGGTGAACGGAGATGGAGGTGGGGTCAGGAGGGAGCTCGATCGAGGGGATGGGGCGTACGGTGATCTGGAGGAGTGTATGCGTTCATGCGGGTCTGGTTGGGGCGCATGGATCGCTCATCACTAGGTCTCGCTGTTTGGAGCGACACGCGAGGATTGCGTGGGCTGTTTCCGGACGTTTACGATTATGATTTTGATGTGCGGTTTCCACGGGGTTGACGAAGGGGAGGGAACGAGCTTGACGAAGCGAACGACGGACGGCCTGACGACGGAACTCGTTCCCCCTTTTTAAGTAGTAGAGATAATCTCCCCATAGATAGATGTGTCATGTGTGTAAAACAACTCGGAAGGCAAAGCGAAGCCAATTATAGTACCTTGTCAACAGTGGCCAAACAACACATACCTAAAATCGATGAGTCATCAAACCTGAAATTTAAGACATACAAGAGATGAGGATGAAGGGATCGAGAGAGAACACACCAGGCTCCGGCGTCCATACCTAGAGCGCGTCGGGCCTCGTCGAGCTCCACTTATGCGTCTCGCGGCTTGGTGGCGGCCTTGGCAACCCAAGAGTCTACAACGGTAGCGTGTCGGACCTCGTCGAGCTCCCTCGCTGCGTCCGCCGGCCGGCTTGAGGAGGTAATCCCCTATCGAAAAGCATGCCGTGGTCCCCTCCTACCGCCGCCGCTCGCGAACAACAGCCGTCAAGGGACTGGTCTAGGTGGAGTAGGCCGACGAGGGACGACTTCTAAGCGGAGCTTGCCGGCGACCGGGGACGTGCCGGGAGGGAGCGTGCCGGCGAGCAAGAACGACGACCGGGATAGTGGGCGCCGGTGAGCCGGGCCACGGCAGGGCGAGCATGCCGGTGAACAGGGTCCCATCGCGGGGTGTAGCTCCGGATCCGTGGGGGACGAGAGAGGGTAGGTCGGCTCCGGTGAACGGAGATGGAGGTGGGGTCAGGAGGGAGCTCGATCGAGGGGATGGGGCGTACGGTGATCTGGAGGAGTGTATGCGTTCATGCGGGTCTGGTTGGGGCGCATGGATCGCTCATCACTAGGTCTCGCTGTTTGGAGCGACACGCGAGGATTGCGTGGGCTGTTTCCGGACGTTTACGATTATGATTTTGATGTGCGGTTTCCACGGGGTTGACGAAGGGGAGGGAACGAGCTTGACGAAGCGAACGACGGACGGCCTGACGACGAAACTCGTTCCCCCTTTTTAAGTAGTAGAGATAGAGAAATGCATATCCATCGCGCTCGGCTGCCGCGTCCGCGCGCGTGCTGGCCGAGGTAAGGGGCACCACGAGCCCAAGTCCCCTGCGCTGGTAGCAGGGAGATCCGGCGCCCAATTCCTTCCTTGAGGATGCTGCAGCAGCGCATCTCCCCGGACATCAGTCCGTCGATCTGTCAGGCCGCCGTAAAATATTTGGTCAAGGAATCCTTTGCCCATGTTTTGCCAACTTTTTGGCAAAAATCTGTGAGGAAGAGGGACGGGTCCTTATTGGCAGCCAAAATTTTAGCTACAAACCAAATAAGAACCACAACTCAATGGGCAACCAATTTTTTTTGGCAGGGCAACTTAAGGAACCAAACCAAACACACTCGCAGTGTCGCCGACTGGTGCCATCGAGAGGACATGGGGATCAAATACAGCTATTTAGATTTTTTTTCCGACTACATACAGGTACTATATCAATAGGCTCTACTTTGGACGGGCCTCCTTTTGGTCTCCTTCAGAACGTGCGGGATTTTGCCTCCAGGCAACCAGTAGAAATCATACTGGTCCAGTTTTACGCACCAGTATAAACACTTTCGATCCATTGGATTTATTAAAGGGAAAATCTACGCAGAGGCGCCGCACAACCTCTGTTCCGTGCAGCGGCGCCTTAAGATTCGTGAAACAAATCCCCCGTGGCTCTAACAACCTTATCTCTTAGAGCATGTTCAATGCTAGGCGCCTAAACAGGAGCTTGTGCGGAGGAAACAAAGTAAACTAATCCTAGCGTTTCACGCGAAGTACACAGCTACAACACAACCCCCGGTTGAGGCGCTTGTTTCACGAGAAGTCGTGTTCGATTATCATACCGCTAGCCTAATTCTAGTGAGAAGTGCCCGGCGCAATCTTTTCCATCGATGCTTGATATTAAGAGCATCTCCGGCCGTTGGAGGCCCCCGGGTCACAATCCGGATGGAAATTGGTCCGGATTGGATCTATTTTTGGCATAGAGCAACGATTTTCCAATCGTCCCGGGGAATTTGCGCGGGCCAAAGCGCGGAATCTTCACTGACACGCGGGCCAGAGCGCGGAATTTGCTCCATCCGGAGTCCCTGGTGGCACCCCGGGAAACCGAGGATGGCCTAGGGAGTCCTGACGGATTTAGTCCTAAATCCGAACGAAAACGAGAAGTTGGGGCGTGACTGAACCATTTTCGTTTGTCCGGATAAAAAAGAGGCCCTGGGGCCTTCTCGGGGGCATGGCTGGAGATGCTCTAAGCACCCAACGACTAGGATCACAAGACACAACTGCTAATCGGGCAGGAATAAAATCCTGGCGCCTCTGCATAAACGTCTGCACATGCCCTTATCCCATCCACGAGCGCCTCCTCACCACGCATTCTCTTGGAATTTCCATTCTCTCGCTCCCTCTCTATCTCTCAAATCTCTATGGGGAGCTTCGTCACGCGGAGAAGCTGATGAGGGCCGATAGGGCGGAGAGGCGCGAGAGGACGAGGCTACCATCAGCGAGCGCGGGAAGGGCACCGCCAGGCCGACAATGAGCGGACGCCACGGACGAGCTCCAGGAGGAGGTGGTCGTCGCAAGTGATGGCACGCCGCCGACGAACTTCAGAACGAGGCGGTCGTCGCACGCGCGGGGGATGCCGCCGACGAGCACAAGCAGGAGGCATCCTTCCCCAACGCGGGGGATATCTATTTCGGTGTATTTTTTCCAGCGGCCAGGGTGATATGTTTGCCTGCGCTTTTTTCTTTTGGGACACGCTAGGCGTCGGGCGACTGATTTGGGGCGAAAAATCGGTCGCCCCGCCCGCCGTTGGATGGGGCCCCGCGTGCTGTTGGATGCTCATGTCCACGCACGTCGCTTATCTCTTTCCAGAACGAAAGTTGTTGTTGCTTTCACATGTGTGTAGACCCGAAGCCTCCTTTTTCCTCTCACTGAACACCCAACTCACCCGGTGGACAAAATCAACTAAAAGATGTAGCTTTGGAATAAAAATTAAAAATAAACCGTAACATAGTTTTTGTAATTCTACAAAATTAAAATGTAGCATTGCACCAAAAGTACACAATACTCAGAGATCATCACACCAAAATCGCTATATATTTATAATAAAAATTCCATACTTTAACAACAAAAAAACACTTATATTACAACAATGCACATACGTTGGAAATCAATTTACAACATATTACAAAAATATTATACACAATAATTATCAGTGGTTACAACAAAAAAATCAACAAATTCTACATTGCAATTTCCCTATGAAAAATTCCTTTACAACATACTGTATTAAAAAGATGTTTTCCACAAAACATACATACTTTTCCCACATTTTTTTAACAATTTCAACATCATGGTGCAACTTACATTCGGTGGGTAGTGGTGCCGCCTTGAAGCACCTCATCGTCCTCAGTCGACGGTGCATCTACGGTAGCAGCCGACATCCACCGCACTCAACCCGAAGCACCACCATCAACGACGCAGCGAGGAAGCATCATCCGGGCACCACCGAGGATCCCCTTGCAGCTTCGAGCCCTCAGCAGCTCCCGGTGCAAGCATCCACGGCTGTCGGCCCGGAGCACCACCGTCGGCGATGCAACAAGGATGCATCCTCCCAGCATCAACAAGGATCCCTTGCAGCTTTGAGCCCTCGGCAGCTCTCAGCGCATGGAGCACAAACATCATAGAAGATGGGGCCAGTGGAAGGTGGTGCGGCGGCGGAGGGAAATGAAAAGGGTGGTGGGTACGACGGCGGCGTGTTGTGCGGCGGCGGCTGGTGGCCTGAGCCTGATTTTGTGCTACTAGTCAACTCGTGTGGAGGATAGAGAGGAGCAAGTGCCACTGTGACGAAGAGATAAGATAGTGGGAAACAGGATGTGGTGGGCGTGGTGGTCTTTCTTCTGCCACGAAGGAGCACGCGTGCCTAGCACATTGATGGCGTGTAAAGCACACGTCCGTTGGGAACCCCAAGAGGAAGGTGTGATGCGTACAGCAGCAAGTTTTCCCTCAGAAAGAAACCAAGGTTTATCGAACCAGGAGGAGCCAAGAAGCACGTTGAAGGTTGATGGCAGCGGGATGTAGTGCGGCGCAACACCAGGGATTCCGGCGCCAACGTGGAACCTGCTGTTATCACCAGAATTTGACCGGATCAGAGGTGGGCCGCGATTAAAGATGGGCTTGAAGAATATACATGAAGAAATACATGAATCGGCCTTATGTGCAAAGTTTGGGCTAGTTTGCCCGTGTATCTGTAATATAGTAGGATACGTGTCGGTTAGATAGAGTTTGGCTCGTGCCCGGTTGGGATTGTTTCCACGGTAGAAAGTCTACGGACTATAAATATGTATCTAGGGTTTCTGAAATAAACAACAATCACGTTCACCACAAACCAATCTAGGCGCATCGCCAACTCCCTTGTCTCGAGGGTTTCTTCCGGGTAAGCATCATGCTGCCTAGATCGCATCTTGCGATCTAGGCAGCGCACGTTTATTCGTTGTTCATGCGTTGCTCGTGCTGAAGCCTTGTTGATGGCGAGCAACGTAGTTATCATAGATGTGTTAGGGTTAGCATTATTTTCATCGTATCATATGCTTCCGTCCATGCAACCCTTAGACATCTAGCCGCCCTTACACCTGATAGGTGTAAGGGCGGCACCCCGCTTGATCGTTATTTAGTAGATCCGATCCGTTATGATTGCTCCTTGTTCTTCAAGGATTAGTTTAATATCTGCATAGTTAGGCCTTACAAACGGGTTGAAGGATCCAGTGGCGCGTAGGGTGTAGTTTGCTAGCCCTAGACAGGATGTTCCGGGGATCAACTTCATGTTGGTTTTTAGGCCTTGTCTAGGGTCGGTCTACGATCACCGTGCGTGGCCGCCAGGCTCAATCACGAGTAGGATGTTCCGATTATGTGGTGAAAACCCTAAATCGTAGTAGGTCGTTTTAGCTTTATATTGATCAAGCAGGACCACCATCCGATCGTACACCTCGTACGAATCATGGGTGGATCGGCTCCTTGAGCTGATTCACGGGACAACCCGAGAGCCGATCGAGGCTCGTATTTAATGTTTACGTGTATGCCATGCAGGAAACTAAGCGAGGCACATCCATCACCTTCTCCGATCGGTATAGATCGGGTGGCACGCCCCTGCATCGGCATCGGACGTGCGTGCCGAGTCTTTGCGGGCCGTCGCTCGGAGGGACCAGGGCCAGCCGCAGATCCCGGGAGCCTCCCGGCTCTCTCGTGTTGCCCGTCGCTGCTCGCCGGTGGGTTTCTGACATCAACACATTCTGGCACGCCCGGTGGGACAGTCTTCGACATCAACCGCATCGCCATCTACATCTGAGATGGCGGAAGGCACTCCAGTCACGTACGAGGATCTGACCGAGGAGCTCAAGAAGAAGTATGACAAGGTCAAAGCGATCCTTGAAGCCGACCTCATCGGCTCGTTCCATAGAACCCGCTCACACGGCATCAGGTGGAAGGGGTTCTCACCTGAAGGCGCGCTCGATGGAGTGGACATGTCCGCCCCGTCGGAAGAACGCACCGGGTCTCGCGTCGGAGATTAACTTCATGGTAGCTCATTCGCTGCACCGCCATTCTGAGAGCCTGGTGAACACTTTGGAGCGTGTCGCTCTTCGGGTGATCCAGGAAATCATGAGGCATCGGTACTCTCCGTCAGGACCAGCTCTAGGGACTCACCAAGGAGAGATGCCACTCCAGTCCCGACCACCGCTGCCATTCGCGTTGGCAGCACCGAAGTGCCGAGTTCACCGGCATACGTCGTCTACAAGATCGGTGGTGACCCTAGTGATTACCAGTTCTTGCATGAGGCGCCTAAGGAGATCCCTCACGGATACACGTGCACATACGTGCCAGACTGCAGTAGCTGGGCACTCACAAACCAGACTGCAACAGCAGGGACTTCTGGAACAACAGGAGGAGCTTCGGGGACAGATCTCGAGAAGCAGACGTGGCTAGCTAAGTATGCCACTCCGATAAACCTCCAGAGCCCAGCTCCTGCAGTTGGCTCAGAGCTTGAGAAACAAGCGTGGCTGGCTAAGTATGCCTCTCCGGCGAATCTTCAGAGTTCGATTCCTGCAGCCAGCACCGCGGATCAGATCAGTACAATCTTGAGAGACCAGTTCGGCATGGTCCCGAAAAGGAGGGCAATCGGCTATTCCAAGCCGTACCCCAACGAGTACGAGTTGATCCCGCTACCACCCAAATATCGGCTCCCTGAATTCTCCAAGTTTAGTGGATCGAGATAGCTCCAGCTCAATCGAGCATGTGAGCCGATATTTGGCACAAGTCGGGCACGATCTCGGCGTCGGATGAACTACGCGTGAGGTTCTTCGCACAGTCCCTCACAAGATCGGCTTTCGGGTGGTACACATCGCTGCCACCAGATTCAATCCGGACTTGGAAGCAATTGGAGGAGCAATTCCACATGCAGTATCACTCAGAGGCTTCCGAGGCTGGCATTGCCGATCTACAAGTACGACAGAAGCGCGGAGAAACAGTGTCAGAATACATCCAGCGCTTCGGGACCGTTAGGAACCGATGCTATTCGGCTCGTGTGACTGAAAAAGAAGCAATCGAGTTGGCGGTGGTGGGTCTCGCATCACCGATCAAGGACGTGGCCTCCCAAGCAGACTACCCTTCACTGGCGCACATGGTGCAGAAGCTGTCATTATATGAACAGCGCCACCCATATGTATACCAGGATAAATTCAAGCGTGCGGTGGTCCTGGTTGAGGAAGATGAAGATGAAGGCTCTGCGGGAGATCAAGAGGTAGCAGTGGCTGAATGGACTCGGGGGGCAAGCCCCGTGTCCTGCAAGTGGGTTAAGCCACAAGGTCCTCCAAGAGGGTTTGACTTCGACGTGACCAAAGCTGAGCAGATTTTCGACCTCTTACTTAAGGAGAAGCAACTAAAGTTACCCGAAGGCCACAAGATCCCCACGGCTCAGGAGCTGAACGGAAAGCCATACTGCAAGTGGCATAACACGTTCACCCATGCCACCAACAACTGCAGGGTGTGGCGTCAGCAGATCCAAATGGCGATAGAACAAGGGCGTCTAATTTTCAGCCAGTACACCATGAAAGTCGACACACACCCCTTCCCCGCCGTTAACATGGTGGAATACACTTACCCTGGGAGGTGCCAGCCAAGTTTCTCGTGCAACATCAACATGGTAGGGCCTGGACACCACCCTGGTAAGGACACAGACGAGGGCAGCTGCTCTCATGACAACGACAAGGAGGAAGCCGTTTCACGCGATCGGCTCCGGCACGATGGCAAGCGCTACATCACGGAGGGAGAAGTGAGGAACGTGAGATATCAGCGACCTCTCTCTGATCACCTCCTCAACAAATACGTGAGTCAATACGACCAAAGGCCGACGGTACGACAACGATGACGAAAGAGAACGTCTGTCTAGGGACGCCAGGAGACATCGTCGGCATGATCGTGACGAGGAGAGATATGAGCGCCACGCCAAGGAAAAATCAAGAGAGCAAGACGACGTGGATAGACACTGGGACTGTCCCTTCTTCAGACACTGCTGGGATTCAGGAATGAGCCGATTTCCTACAATCGGCAACTGCCCAGAATGTAGCCAGAAGAAGAAGGATGCAGCTAACGTGTCTGTGTTCAAACGTCTAGGGCCTCTCCCGCCTCGGAACAAGCACGCTGAGTCCTCTCGGGTGGAAGATCTCGAGGAATTGGAAGATGATGACGAAGAAGAAGAAGATAAGTACCACCGGCCAAGGTGGTGCCCTGATGGACTCAGCCGTTCCCAAAAGCGTAGGGTTCAGCGACTATGTGGTTTGGAGGAAGCTGAAAGATTATACCTGCACACGTTAAGGAAGGCGCGGCCTGATCTGGCCGCGAAGATTCAGCGAACTCTGGACGAAGAGGGACGGCCACAACAGAAAGAGTGGCGCCCCAGACAAAAGAAAGCCGATGATGAGACATCGGCTGGCACAAACATGGTGTTCATCCTTCCGACGGAGTTTAGTGCTCCAGGATTAGACGAAGCACCTGTGGCACAACTTGACTGCGGCTCACGGCCAGTTATCTTTGAGAAGCCACGAGAGAGAAGCTACAGACACCTGAAGGCCCTGTTCTTGCGAGGTTATATCAATGGGCAGCCTGTCAACAAGATGCTGGTGGACACCGGAGCGGCAGTCAACATTATGCCATACTCCATGCTACGTCGGTTGGGACGCTCTAGCTCGGATCTGATCAAGACCAACGTCACATTGAGCGATTTCAACGGCCAAGCATCTGACGCACAAGGTGTTCTGAACGTGGATCTGACCGTAGGAAGGAAAACCATCCCTACGACGTTCTTTATTGTCGATAGCAAGAGCACCTATGCTCGTCCTCGCTAGGAAGAGATTGGATCCACGCCAATCGTTGCATCCCATCCACGATGCACCAATGCTTAATACGGTGGGATGGAGATGAAGTAGAGGTCGTCCACGCAGATGACTCAGCCGAGATTTCAACGGCTGGCATGAACGTTTGGGAGACGATAGGCCAAGAGCCACTCTCAGGCATCAATTTGGACGACTGCGAGCGCATCGACGTGACGAAGGACGGGGTTAGGCTGGTCTTATCCACTGGCCTGACCGTGTAGCAAGAACAAATCTATGGACAAACGTGGCGAGGTCGATCCTTGTGATCGGCCCCAAAGATCTATGGACGAACATTGCAAAATCTTCATTGAGCGATTCAATCAACATGGAGGCCGATTCCAGCAATCGGCCAAAATTATCCTCACCATACGTTACGCTCGTATTCAACGTCGATCTAACGGGCAACGGGTTTACGTCGGCTGATGAGCTGGAAGAAGTCAACATTGGTCTTAACAGAGCCGACGTTCAAATACAGTGCCTTGGCTAACTACAGAGCCGATATCCGCAGTTACCTGGCAGAATCGGCTCGGGGGGGCACCTAATCAGATGAACATATGTGATACATGTGCAGTGAAGTATTGGGGGCCGATAGAAAAATCGGCCAGTAAAAAAAAATTCTCACGATGTACAGCCGATGCACAGGCATCGACTTTAGAGCTAAGGAACAAAGCCGATGCACAGCCATCGACTCTAGTACAAATTACATGGGATCTACCAGTTGCGTGTTCAAGACGCGGATTTCGACCAAGTCGGTCTTCGAGGACCTCCAACTCTGTGCGCAAGGTCGCCAGTTCAGCAGTGCTGTTAGAGGTGTCAGTTTTGGCGTACAAGGCAGCCTTTTGCTCATTAAGCCGTTGGTGATCATCTGCAACATCGGCTTTCAGCGGAAGAAAAGGTGATCAGCTCCGGCTGACTTTGCGTGGTGGTTTTCTCAGATCTGCTCGAGCTCGGGTCCATTTGTCTGAATTGTGTGTCCTCACCACTGTTCTCGCCTTGACTGAGGCTCGGGGGGCAGCTGACCTGGCAGATGCTCTGTTTTTAGAAGCCGATTGGGGTGTCATCGGCTGGCCCTGCATCATAACCTTCTTCAAAGATGGTGAGTTCTTGCAGAAGAGGATCACTGGAGCTGGTGGGAGGAATTTAAGGGCTCCCTTGAAGGAATAGGTCTTCCACATTATCCACCAGATCTCAAAATCATCAGTCGGAGAGTTGAAGGATAGATTGTGAAGGACCGATGCGTTGCCATCGGCTCATTGAGCATTGGCTAAGTGGACAATCGGCAAAGTCAGTATGAGGGGAAATTGGCTAAATTAGCATAAAGGAAATCGGCAAAATCAAAGTAAAGGAAATTCTTCATTGATAATGGGATTCTTTACATAAAGAGATGATTGCTCTCAAAAGGAAGTGCCAGGGGATACATTGCCCCATCTACTACTGCTGATCCTATGCTAAAGGTCCTATCTATGGGCCATCACTGCCCTCGTCGTCGTCCTTGGAGCTCTCATCGGCACTGCTGCCGGCGGGCTCCTCGTCGCTGCTCCCGTAGCCCTCTACGGGAGCTTCATCCTCTTCGTCATTGATGGCGTGTATTTCACATGTTCGTTGGGCAACCCCAAGAGGAAGGTATGATGCGCTCAGCAGCAAGTTTTCCCTCAGAAAGAAACCAAGGTTTATCGAACCAAGAGGAGCCAAGAAGCACGTTGAAGGTTGATGGCGGCGGGATGTAGTGCGGCGCAACACCAGGGATTCCGGCGCCAACGTGGAACCTGCACAACACAACCAAAGTACTTTGCCCCAACGAAACAGTGAGGTTGTCAATCTCACCGGCTTGCTGTAACAAAGGATTAACCGTATTGTGTGGAAGATGATTGTTTGCAAGAAAAAAGTAAAGAACAAGTATTGCAGCAGATTTGTATTTCAGTATAGAAGAATGGACCGGGGTCCACAGTTCACTAGAGGTGTCTCTCCCATAAGATAAAAGCATGTTGGGTGAACAAATTACAGTCGGGCAATTGACAAATAGAGAGGGAATAACAATGCACATACATGTCATGATAAGTATAGTGAGATTTAATTGGGCATTATGACAAAGTACATAGACCGCCATCCAACCGCATCTATGCCTAAAAAGTCCACCTTCGGGTTATCGTCCGAACCCCTTCCGGTATTAAGTTGCAAAGCAACGAGACAATTGCATTAAGTATGGTGCGTAATGTAATCAACAACTACATCCTCGGACATAGCGCCAATGTTTTATCCCTAGTGGCAACGAGCACAACACAACCTTAGAACTTTTCATCATCTGTCCCGGTGTCAATGCGGGCATGAACCCACTATCGAGCATAAATACTCCCTCTTGGAGTTAAAAGCAAAAACTTGGCCAGAGCCTCTACTAGTAACGGAGAGCATGCAAGATCATAAACAACACATATGTAATAACTTGATAATTAACATAACATGGTATTCTCTATCCATCGGATCCCGACAAACACAACATAGAGTATTACGGATAGATGATCTTGATCATGTTAGGCAGCTCACAAGATCCAACAATGAAGCACAATGAGGAGAAGACAACCATCTAGCTACTGCTATGAACCCATAGTCCAGGGGTGAACTACTCACTCATCACTCCGGAGGCGACCATGGCGGTGTAGAGTCCTCCGGGAGATGAATCCCCTCTCCGACAGGGTGCCGGAGGAGATCTCCAGAATCCCCCGAGATGGGATCGGCGGCGGCGGCGTCTCAGTAAGGTTTTCCGTATCGTGGTTTTTCGCATCAGGGTTTCGCGACGGAGGCTTTAAGTAGGCGGAAGGGCGAGTCGGGGCCGACGAGGGGCCCACACCACGGGCGGCGCGGGCCCCCTTGGCCGCGCTGCCTTGTGGTTTGGCCACCTCGTGGCCCCACTTCGTATGCTCTTTGGTCTTCTGGAAGGTTCGTGGCGAAATAGGCCCCTGGGTCTTCGTTTCGTCCAATTCCGAGAATATTTTGTTACTAGGATTTCTGAAACCAAAAATAGCGAGAAAACGAAGCGGCACTTCGGCATCTTGTTAATAGGTTAGTTCCGAAAATGCACGAATATGACATAAAGTGTGCATAAAACATGTAGGTATCATCAATAATATGGCATAGAACATAAGAAATTATCGATACGTCGGAGACGTATCAAGCATCCCCAAGCTTAGTTCCGCTCGTCCCGAAGCGGGTAAAACGATAACAAAGATAATTTCTGAAGTGATATGCCATCATAACCTTGATCATACTATTTGTAAACATATGTAGTGGATGCAGCGATCAAAACAATGGTAATGACATGAGTAAACAAGTGAATCATAAAGCAAAGACTTTTCATGAATAGTACTTCAAGACAAGCATCAATAAGTCTTGCATAAGAGTTAACTCATAAAGCAATAAATCAAAGTAAAGGCATTGAAGCAACACAAAGGAAGATTAAGTTTCAGCGGTTGCTTTCAACTTGTAACATGTATATCTCATGGGTAATTGTCAACATAGAGTAATATAACAAGTACAATATGCAAGTATGTAGGAATCAATGCACGGTTCACACAAGCGTTTGCTTCTTGAGGTGGAGAGAGATAGGTGAACTGACTCAACATAAAAGTAAAGAGAATGGTCCTTCAAAGAGGAAAGCATCGATTGCTATATTTGTGCTAGAGCTTTTATTTTGAAAACATGAAACAATTTTGTCAACGGTAGTAATAAAGCATATGAGTTATGTACATTATATCTTACAAGTTGCAATCCTCATGCATAGTATACTAATAGTGCCCGCACCTTGTCCTAATTAGCTTGGACTACCGGATCTTTGCAATGCACATGTTTTAACCAAGTGTCACAATGTGGTACCTCCATGCCGCCTGTACAAAGGTCTAAGGAGAAAGCTCGCATTTTGGATTTCTCGCTTTTGATTATTCTCAACTTAGACATCCATACCGGGACAACATGGAGAACAGATAATGGACTCCTCTTTAATGCATAAGCATGTGGCAACAATTATTATTCTCATATGAGATTGAGGATATGTGTCCAAAACATAAACTTCCACCATGAATCATGGCTTTAGTTAGCGGCCCAATGTTCTTCTCTAACAATATGCATGCTCCAACCATAAAGGTGGTAGATCTCTCTTACTTCATACAAGACGGACATGCATAGCAACTCACATGATATTCAACAAAGAATAGTTGATGGCGTCCCCAGAAAACATGGTTATCGCACAACAAGCAACTTAATAAGAGATAAAGTGCATAAGTACATATTCAATACCACAATAGTTTTTAAGCTATTTGTCCCATGAGCTATATATTGCAAAGGTGAATGATGGAATTTTAAAGGTAGCACTCAAGCAATTTACTTTGGAATGGCGGATAAATACCATGTAGTAGGTAGATATGGTGGACACAAATGGCATAGTGGTTGGCTCAAGTATTTTGGATGCATGAGAAGTATTCCCTCTCGATACAAGGTTTAGGCTAGCAAGGTTATTTGAAACAAACACAAGGATGAACGGTACAGCAAAACTCACATAAAAGACATATTGTAAACATTATAAGACTCCATACCGTCTTCCTTGTTGTTCAAAACTCAATACTAGATATTATCTAGACTCTAGAGAAACCAAATATGCAAACCAAATTAGCAAGCTCTAAGTATTTCTTCATTAATGGGTGCAAAGTATATGATGCAAGAGTTTAAACATGAGCACAACAATTGCCAAGTATCAAATTATCCAAGACATTTTAGAGTTACTACATGTAGCATTTCCCAATTCCAACCATATAACAATTTAACGAAGAAGAAACTTCGCCATGAATACTATGAGTAGAGCCTAAGGACATACTTGTCCATATGCTACAGCGGAGCGTGTCTATCTCCCATAAAGTGAATGCTAGGATCCATTTTATTCAAACAAAACAAAAATAAAAACAAACCGACGCTCCAAGCAAAGTGCATAAGATGTGACGGAATAAAAATATAGTTTCGGGGAGGAACCCGATAATGTTGTCGATGAAGAAGGGGATACCTTGGGCATCCCCAATCTTAGACGCTTGAGTCTTCTTAGAATATGCAGGGGTGAACCACGGGGCATCCCCAAGCTTAGAGCTTTCACTCTCCTTGATCATATTGCATCATACTCCTCTCTTGATCCTTGAAAACTTCCTCCAGACCAAACTCGAAACAACTCATTAGAGGGTTAGTGCATAATAAAAATTCACATGTTCAGAGGTGACACAATCATTCTTAACACTTCCGGACATTGCATAAAGCTACTGGACATTAATGGATCAAAGAAATTCATCCAACATAGCAAAAGAGGCAATGCGAAATAAAAGACAGAATCTGTCAAAACAGAACAGTCCGTAAAGATGGATTTTATTAGGCCACCAGACTTGCTCAAATGAAAATGCTCAAATTGAATGAAAGTTGCGTACATATCTGAGGATCATGCACGTAAATTGGCTTAATTTTCTGAGCTACCTACAGGAGGTAGACCCAGATTCGTGACAGCAAAGAAATCTGTAACTGCGTAGTAATCCAAATCTAGTACTTACTTTACTATCAAAGACTTTACTTGGCACAACAAAACTCAAAACTAAGATAAGGAGAGGTTGCTACAGTAGTAAACAACTTCCAAGACACAAATATAAAAAAAATATACTGGAGTAAAAACATGGGTTGTCTCCCATAAGCGCTTTTCTTTAACGCCTTTCAGCTAGGCGCAGAAAGTGTAACTCAAGTAACATCGAGAGATGAAGCATCAACATCACAACTTGTTCTAATAATAGAATCATAAGGTACCTTCATTCTCTTTCTAGGGAAGTGTTCCATACCTTTCTTGAGAGGAAATTGATATTTAATATTACCTTCCTTCATATCAATAGTAGCACCAACGCTTCGAAGAAAAGGTATTCCCAATATAATGGGGCAAGATGCATTGCATTCAATATCCAAGACAACAAAATCAACGGGGACAAGGTTATTATTAACCATAATATGAACATTATAAACTTTCCCCAAATGTTTCTTTTTAGCATTATCGGCGAGATTAACATCCGGATAACGAGTTTTTCAATGGTGGCAAGTCAAGCATATCATAGACTTTCTTAGGCATAACGGAAATACTTGCACCAAGATCACATAAAGCATTACAATCAAAATCTTTGACCCTCATTTTAATGATGGGCTCCCAACCATCCTCTAGCTTTCTAGGAATAGAAGTTTCAAATTTTAGTTTCTCTTCTCTAGCTTTTATGAGAGCATTTGTAATATGTTTTGTGAAGGCCAAGTTTATAGCACTAGCATTGGGACTCTTAGCAAGTTTTTGTAAGAACTTTATAACTTCAGAGATGTGGCAATCATCAAAATCTAAATCATTACAATCTAAAGCAATGGGATTATCATCCCCAAGGTTGGAAAAAATTTCAGCGGTTTTATCACAAGCAGTTTCAGCAGTTTTAGCAGTTTCAGGTAATTTTGCGCGCTTTGCACTAGGAGTAGAAGCATTGCCAACACCAATTATTTTACCATTGATAGTAGGAGGTGCAGCAACATATGAATCATTAGTATTGCTAGTGGTGGTAATAGTCCAAACTTTAGCTACATTTTCCTCTTTAGCTAGTTTTTCATTTTCTTCTCTATCCCACCTAGCACGCAGTTCAGCCATTAATCTTATATTCTCATTAATTCTAACTTGGATGGCATTTGCTGTAGTAACAATTTTATTTTCAATATCCCTATTAGGCATAACTTTCGATTTCAAAAGATCAACATCGGAGGCAAGACTATCAACTCTAGAAACAAGAATATCAATTTTATTGAGCTTTTCCTCAACAGATTTGTTAAAAGCGGTTTGTGTACTAATAAATTATTTAAGCATAGCTTCAAGTCCAGGGGTGTATTCCTATTATTGTTGTAAGAATTCCCATAAGAATTAGCATAACCGTTACAATTATTATAAGGATATGGCCTATAGTTATTACTAGAATTGTTACGATAAGCATTGTTGTTGAAATTATTATTTTTAATGAAGTTTACATCAACATGTTCTTCTTGGGCAACCAATGAAGCTAATGGAACATTATTAGGATCAACATTAGTCCTATCATTCACAAGCATAGACATAATAGCATCAACCTTATCATTCAAGGAAGAGGATTCTTCAACGGAATTTACCTTCTTACCTTGTGGAGCTCTTTCCGTGTGCCATTCAGAGTAATTAACCATCATATTATCAAGAAGCTTTGTTGCTTCACCAAGAGTGATGGACATAAAGGTACCTCCAGCAGCTGAATCCAATAAATTCCGCGAAGAAAAATTTAGTCTGCATAGAAGGTTTGGATGATCATCCAAGTAGTCGAGTCCATGGGTTGGGCAATTTTTAACCAGAGATTTCATTCTTTCCCAAGCTTGAGCAACATGTTCATTATCCAATTGTTTAAAATTCATTATGCTACTCCTCAAAGATATAATTTTAGCAGGGGGATAATATCTACCAATAAAAGCATCCTTGCATTTTGTCCATGAGTCAATACTATTCTTAGGCAGAGATAGCAACCGATCTTTAGCTCTTCCTCTTAATGAGAAAGGAAACAATTTTAATTTTATAATGTCACCATCTACATCTTTATACTTTTGCATTTCACATAGTTCAACAAAATTATTGAGATGGGCAGCGAGCATCATCGGAACTAACACCGAGAAAATTGCTCTCGCATAACAAGATTCGAGTAAAGCAGGTTTAATTTCAAAGAATTCTGCTTGTAGTAGCGGAGTGGAGCAATAGGTGTGCATAAGAAATCATTATTATTTGTGCTAGTGAAGTCACACAACTTAGTATTTTCAGGGTTGGCCATTTTAGCGATAGTAAATAAAGCAAACTAGATAAAGTAAATGCAAGTAAACTAATTTTTTTGTGTTTTTGATATAGCAAACAAGACGAGTAAATAAAGTAAAGCTAGCAACTAATTTTTTTGTGTTTTGATATAATGCAGCAAACAAAGTAGTAAATAAAATAAAGCAAGACAAAAACAAAGTAAAGAGATTGAGAAGTGGAGACTCCCCTTGCGGCGTGTCTTGATCTCCACGGCAACGGCGCCCGAGAAAATATGTTTGATGGCGTGTATTTCACACGTTCGTTGGGCAACCCCAAGAGGAAGGTATGATGCGCACGGCAGAAAGTTTTCCCTCGAGAAAGAAACCAAGGTTTATCGAACCAGGAGGAGCCAAGAAGCACGTTGAAGGTTGATGGCGGCGGGATGTAGTGCGGCGCAACACCAGGGATTCCGGCGCCAACGTGGAACCTGCACAACACAACCAAAGTACTTTGTGTTGGGGGGATGACCCCCGGTATGCCAAAGGCATGCCAAACCGGATGGTTTGAGCCATCAAGATACCGGTTTAATATTCGTACCGGAGCACAAGATAAGAATTTGGCTAAGTGAAGCTAAGCCGGTATCCCCAAGAGGGGTATGCCGGAACCGGATAAGAAAGATACCGGGCCACCGGAAAGAAGAGCAGGTCGGCAGGACTGGTCAAAGATTCTCTCCAGAGCTAGAAGACAAGGATGAGCTAAGCAAAGTAGCTTTAAGCGAAGGGCTGACGATAAAGAGAAGGATGACGGTCAAAGAAGCCGGAGGACGTCAGCATCCCTGATTAAAGAGGACTCCGGTGTCTTCTATGATTAAAGTAGCTTTGTAAAGTAGTTTGTCTAGTCAAAGATGCCATTAGGGTTTCTTGCCCTGTAAGCCACCCTCTCCCCTATATAAGGAGAGGGGGCAGCCCCTCTTACGGGCGAACACAGAAGAACACTCGTACTGAGAAACTTGTATCCTGTTAAGATCAATAAAGAAGATGATCTAGAGCGAGTTCTTCCTTATGTCTTTATTCTTGAACCTCTAGCCTTGGTTAAGTTCTTGAGGAAACCATCCGGAAGTTCATCCCATCTAATCACAAACCCTCCCCCGAATCCTCTTGCGTCCATTCGGCCCCAACCTAAGCCATCCTATGGCATACTGTTTGTTCACCACGACGACGGTTGGCGCCCACCGTGGGGCATGAAGTGGCGCTTGCTGGAATACATATTCGGGCGGGCATCCTCGAGGTCGCCGGCGAGCGGACGGTGTACGCGCTCGTCCGGCGCTTCTACTCCATCGACTTCATCAACGACAACGCGGGCTGCTTCGCCAGCGGCGGCATCTTCCCCAAGAACGGCCGCATCATCGAGTTCGGCAGCCACCGCGTCTGCTTCGGCACCGTCCCCGTGCGCCGGCGCCTCTCGCCGGTGCTGGTGGCACCGGACCCGCCGAGGTGGCTCTGTGCTGGCCGCGCCGCCGGCAGCGTCGAGGTAATGATGGTCTGGCGCAGCCAGCGTGGGCAAGGAGGTTGCGGACGAAGTTCGCTGAGTCGTGCGGCTGCGACCCGCGCGGCCAAACCACCGGCTGGAGCGCGACACCGGCGCACCGGGAGCGTCTTCCGCACCACCGGCAACACCTCTCCGAGCGGCGATGAACGTGCGGCAACGCCCATCGCGCGAGAACATCGACCCGGCAACGGCTCAGGCGGAGGCTGGAAGCGCAGCGCCAGAAGATACTCGAGAGCGGCAAGGACGTCGTCAGGGCGCAGCGCGAGCTCAACCTAACCGTACGTGAGTACAACGCTGCCCATGGCTTTGCTTCTGTTAGCGCTCATGCTGCTAGGATACCGGAGAACCGTCTTAAGGCTCGCAATCTAGATCAGGATTTGCGTAAGGAAGTTCTTACCGCCAAGAGTACCTCTGTATCTGCTAGCATCGTAGAGAAACCTAAGTACAGTAGCCCGGATAAAACTATAAAAGCTGCTAAGGCTGCTGTAGATCTGTGTGACTCGCTTACCGGAGAGGCTCTGGCAAAACAACAAGAGTGTGTCAGAGAGCTGCTAGATACTGTAGAGCAGCAGAACGCTGAGCAGCTGGCTAAGCTGAACAAGGCTATAGCCTCAAAATCCGCGCGTTCAACAAAGAATGCCGGAAGCAAGTCCCATGGGCAGGCCTCGTCCCCCCATCCGGACAGAAGAAGAGAAAAAGAGGTAAACGCACAGCAGATGACTGTGTACGATCCGGTCCTTGCCGGTAAACAACAAGCCGGGCAACACGATGCCGGCAGAAAAAGCCAAGGGGCAGAGCGAGGCTACGCCAAAGTAGGCTATGCCGGAAACAATCATGCCGGTAGACACGAAACCGGGCAAAACTATCCGGCTGCAAGGGCAGCGTATGATGATGAGGAGATGCCTCCACCAAGGTACCGGCAGGCGAGGGCCGCGGTACCAGAACATTACGATGAAGCTGATTCAACAAGACTCACCGCTTACCGGAAACCGTTGGGAGAGCGGTTGGGAGAAAGAAATTTGCCGGAACGGGATGCGAGGCACCGTCTGGATAGAGTATACTTATCTGAAATGATTGAGGCAGAGGGTCCTCCGGGTCCAAAGTGCTTTGGCCCAAGGATCATGAAAGAGCCACCACCAGTTCGCAACTTTCAGTTGCCCCATGACACCAAAACATACGATGGCACCACTAAGCCGGAAGACTGGCTCGCGGATTACGTGACCGCGGTATACGTTGCTGGTGGTGGAGGTGTCATAGCTGGAGGAGGAAACCGGCGTTGGGCCGTGAGAATCGTGCCGACGTTCCTGGTAGGACCGGCAAGAATCTGGCTGAACAACTTGCCGGAAGGAAGCATAAATGGCTGGTTGGACTTTGAGGAAGCTTTTGTGAGCAACTTCAGCATCACATACAGAAGGCCAAACAGGCCTCAGCAGCTCGCTTTGTGCATGCAACGCCCGCAAGAAATAGACCGGGATTACCTGACCCGGTGGAACTCCACCAGAAACTCTTGTGAAGGAGTGATAGAGGCACAAGCCATCGCTTGGTTTAGCCAGGGATGCCGGCGAGGTTCACCTTTGTGGAAAAGGCTACAGAGGAACATGCCAACAACGTTGGCGGAGATGATGCGTGTGGCGGATAACTATGCGTTGGGAGACCCAATGCAACCGGCGATACAAGCTGAGCCGGAACAGTCAAACCCGCCTCAGCGGCAATACCGGGATAACCGGAACAACAAAAGGAGGAAGATTTCCCGGATCGAAGGTATGGCTCGCAGCAAGTTGCTGCTTGTGCAGAAAACTACGATGCCGGCGGCAGCCAGAGGCAAAGAACCGGATCGCAGCCATGGGCAGGTCCTAAGAAACAGTGGGTCGAAAAGAAACCCTGGGGCCAGAAAAAGAACTGGCAAGAACCCGCAAAGTACACCATGGAAGCTGCCATGGACCAACCTTGCAGGTGGCACACGCCGAATCCGGCTCACCCGTCAAACCACTTGACAAAAGATTGCACCTGAACCAAGTACCTGATGCAAAAGGGGGCGGTAAAAGACACCCAGGGACAATGGGGCAATGCAATGATGCCACCACCACAAGATATGCCGCGTCAGCAGCAGCTACCACCACCACCACCGCTTACCGGGGCAAACGCCTTGCCGGTACACCCTCAGCAAAACAGGCAACAGTATCAGCAAGTCAATCAAGTGGGAGCAGGCCACGGCCAACCACCTCCACCGACACCTTTGGGCCGGAACATTTATGAGGACCCAGATGTGTGTTGTGTCGTGTTTGTCACCGAGCCAACGGACAAGCAAAGCCTGCGCCGTCGTTCCATGGAGGTGAACGCGGTGATGCCGGCAGTGCCAAAATACATGCCGTGGTCGGATCGGGAACTCGCATGGTCATGCCAGGACCACCCTGAAATCATGCCGAACCCGGGTGGCTACGCTCTCGTGGTGGACCCAATCATGAAGGGGCCAACGACTCGCGTCAAGTTCGGCAAGGTGCTGATAGACAATGGGAGCAGCATAAACATAATGTACAAGCACACCATGCATACGGCTGGGCATAACGAGAAAACATGCTTCAGCCAACTCATACGACGTTCCATGGAATCGTTCCGGGTTTGTCCTGTGCACCGGTTGGAAAAGTCCGGGTAGATGTGTCGTTTGGAGGACGTGACAATTGCCGAGTTGAAAACCTTGAGTTCGAGGTGGTGGACTTAGATAGTCCGTACCATGCATTGCTGGGGAGACCGGCACTGGCGGCCTTCATGGCCTCGACCCACACGGCGTATCTCAAGATGAAGATGCCGGCACCTCGTGGACCCTTGACTGTGGTGGGAAACTACAAAATCTCACTGGAAACAGCATCTGCCGGATCGAACCTAGCGGAATCGCTGGTGATCGCGGAGGAAAAAAGGAGGATGCAAACCGCAGTTGCGCTGGCTCAGTCCTCACAGTTGAGCTTAGCGGCAATGAGTGCAAGTCTGAGCGCTCCAGCGTTCAAACCGACAAAGGAAACAAAGGACATCGTGCTTGGACCCTGCTTTCCACGAGCGTACCGTTCGTATCGGTGCCGGTCTCAGTGAGGCATAGGAAAGCGCGCTCGTTAGCTTCCTCCGTGAGAATCGGAATATCTTTGCCTGGTCTACTGATGACTTGGTAGGTGTTCCGAGGGAGCTGGCTGAGCACTCTCTGAACGTTCGAAAGGATGCCAAGCCGGTGCGACAACCACTGCGCCGGTTCGCTGAAGATAGGAGAAAGATTATTGGAGAAGAGGTGACGAAGATGTTAGTCGCCGGTTTCATTGTGGAAGTCACGCATACTGAGTGGCTGGCCAATCCGGTGATGGTCGAAAAGAAGAAAGATGAGAACCTGGAGGCAAAAGCTCCAAAGGTATGGCGCATGTGCATCGACTACACCAACCTCAACAAGGCTTGCCCAAGAGACCCTTTTCCTTTACCGCGAATCGATCAAGTGATTGATTCCACTGCTGGGTGTGAGCTGTTGTCTTTCCTGGATGCGTATTCCGGTTTCCACCAAATCCCCTTGAAAATGGAAGATCAAATAAAAACTGCGTTCATTACCCCGCACGGGGCTTACTGCTATATCACTATGCCTTTTGGTTTGCGCAACGCTGGTGCAACGTACCAGCGCTGTATGCAAAAATGCTTGTTTGATCAAATCGGAAAGAATGTGCAAGTATATGTGGATGACATCGTGATAAAGACTAAGGTAAAAGATACCCTAATTGACGATATCCGGCAAACATTCGATAATCTAACACTACAAGAAAAGTTCTGATAGACAACGTCTCAAAATCGTCCGCTAAGGGGTATTTTTCGTCGCCCATGGGCCTAACCCGACGATATGGGT